>NW_021144110.1:0-24685 GCF_004193775.1 Glycine soja
CCGAGTAAAAAGTTATTGTCATTTGAATTTGCTCAGACTTCAACATTCAATTCCGAGCGTCTCGATATATTACGGGACTCAATCAGACATCCGAGTAAAAAGTTATTGTCGTTTGAATTTGCTCTGAGCTTCAACATTCAATTTCGAGCGTCTCGATATATTACGGGTCTCAATCAGACATCCGAGTAAAAAGTTATTGTCGTTTGAATTTGCTCAGAGCTTCAACATTCAATTCCGAGCGTCTCGATATATTACGGGACTCAATCAGACATCCGAGTAAAATGTAATTGTCGTTTGAATTTGATCAGAGCTTCGGTATTCAATTTCGAGCGTCTCGATATATTACGGGTCTCAATCAGACATCCGAGTAAAAAGTTATTGTCATTTGAATTTGTTCAGAGATTCAACATTCAATTTCGAGCGTCTCTGTATATTACGGGACTCAAGTAGACATCCGTGTAAAAAGTTATTGTCGTTTGAAATGACTCAATCCGACATCCGAGTAAAAAGTTATTGTCGTTTGACTTTGCTCAGAACTTTATCATTCAATTTCGAGCGTCTTTATATATTACGGGACTCAATCAGACATCCGAGTAAAAAGTTATTGTCGTTTGAATTTGCTCTGAACTTCAACATTCAATTCTGAGCGTCTCAATATATTACTGGACTCAATCAGACATCCGAGTAAAAAGTTATTGTCATTTGAATTTGATCAGAGCTTTTGTATTCAATTTCGAGCGTCTCGATATATTACGGACTCAATCAGACATCCGAGTAAAAAGTTATTGTCGTTTGAATTTGTTCAGAGATTCAACATTCAATTTCGAGCATCTCTATATATTACGGGAATCAATCAGACATCCGAGTAAAAATTTATTGTCGTCTGAATAATCTGTGAGCCTCAACATTCAATTTCGAGTATCCCGATATATTACGGGACTCAATCAGACATCCGTTTAAAAAGTTATTGTCGTTTGAATTTGTCCAGAGCTTCAATATTAAATTTCGAGAATCTTGATATATTACGGGACTCAATCAGACATTCGAGTAAAAAGTTATTGTTGTTTAACTTTTCTCAAAACATTAACATTCAATTTGGAGCGTCTTGATATATTACGGGACTCTATCAGACTTCCGAGTAAAAAGTTATTGTCGTTTGAAACATCCGAGTAAAAAGTTATTGTCGTTTGAATTTGCTCAGAGCTTCAACATTCAATTCCGAGCGTCTCGATATATTACGGGACTCAATCAGACATCCGAGTAAAAAGTTATTGTCATTTGAATTTGCTCAGACTTCAACATTCAATTCCGAGCGTCTCGATATATTACGGGACTCAATCAGACATCCGAGTAAAAATTAATTGTCGTTTGAATTTGATCAGAGATTCGGTATTCAATTTCGAACGTCTCGATATATTACAGGGACTCAATCAGACATCCGAGTAAAAAGTTATTGTCATTTGAATTTGCTCAGACTTCAACATTCAATTCCGAGCGTCTCGATATATTACGGGACTCAATCAGACATCCGAGTAAAAAGTTATTGTCGTTTGAATTTGCTCAGAGCTTCAACATTCAATTCCGAGCGTCTCGATATATTACGGGACTCAATCAGACATCCGAGTAAAAAGTTATTGTCATTTGAATTTGCTGAGAATTCAACATTCAATTCCGAGCGTCTCGATATATTACGGGACTCAATCAGACATCCGAGTAAAAATTAATTGTCGTTTGAATTTGATCAGAGATTCGGTATTGAATTTCGAGCGTCTCGATATATTACAGGGACTCAATCAGACATCCGAGTAAAAAGTTATTGTCGTTTGAATTTGTTCAGAGATTCAACATTCAATTTCGAGCGTCTCTATATATTACGGGACTCAATCAGACATCCGTGTAAAAAGTTAATGACGTTTGAATTTGCTCAGATCTTCGGAATTCAATTTCGAGCATCTCGATATATTGCATGACTCAATCCGACATCCGAGTAAAACGTTATTGTCGTTTGACTTTGCTCAGAACTATATCATTCAATTTCGAGCGTCTTTATATATTACGGGACTGAATCAGACATCAGAGTAAAAAGTTATTGTGGTTTGAATTTGCTCTGAGCTTCAACATTCAATTTTGAGCGTCTCAATATATTACGGGACTCAATCAGACATCCGAGTTAAAAGTTATTGTCGTTTGAATTTGCTCAGAGCTTCAACATTCAATTCTGAGCGTGTCGATATATTACGGGACTCAATCAGACATCCAAGTAAAAAGTTATTGTCGTTTGAATTTGCTCAGAGCTTCAACATTCAATTCCGAGCGTCTCGATATATTACGGGACTCAATCAGACATCCGAGTAAAAAGTTATTGTAATTTGAATTTGCTCAGACTTCAACATTCAATTCTGAGCGTCTCGATATATTACGGGACTCAATCAGACATCCGAGTAAAAAGTTATTGTCGTTGGAATTTGCTCTGAGCTTCAACATTCAATTCCGAGGGTCTTTATATATTACAAAACTGAATCAGACATCAGAGTAAAAAGTTATTGTGGTTTGAATTTGCTCTGAGCTTCAATATTCAATTTCGAGCGTCTCGATTTGTTGCGGGTCTCAATCAGACATCCGAGTAAAAAGTTATTGTCGTTTGAATTTGCTCAGAGCTTCAACATTCAATTCTGAGCGTCTCGATATATTACGGGACTCAATCAGACATCCGAGTAAAAAGTTATTGTAATTTGAATTTGCTCAGACTTCAACATTGAATTCAGAGTGTCTCGATATATTACGGGACTCAATCAGACATCCGAGTAAAAAGTTATTGTCGTTTGAATTTGCTCTGAGCTTCAACATTCAATTCCGAGGGTCTCGATATATTACGGGACTCAATCAGACATCCGAGTAAAAAGTTATTGTCGTTTGATTTTGCTCAGAACTTTATCATTCAATTTCGAGCGTCTTTATATATTACGGGACTCAATCAGACATCCGAGTAAAAAGTTATTGTCGTTTGAATTTGCTCTGAGCTTCAACATTCAATTTTGAGCGTCTCAATATATTACGGGACTCAATCAGACATCCGAGTAAAAAGTTATTGTCATTTGAATTTGCTCAGACTTCAACATTCAATTCCGAGTGTCTCGATATATTACGGGACTCAATCAGACATCCGAGTAAAAAGTTATTGTCGTTTGAATTTGATCAGAGCTTCAGTATTCAATTTCGAGCGTCTCGATAGATTACGGGACTCAATCAGACATCCGAGTACAAAGTTATTGTCGTTTGAATTTGTTCAGAGATTCAACATTCAATTTCGAGAGTCT
Source organism: Glycine soja (assembly GCF_004193775.1). Lineage (NCBI taxonomy): Eukaryota > Viridiplantae > Streptophyta > Magnoliopsida > Fabales > Fabaceae > Glycine > Glycine soja. The sequence continues at coordinate 3,318 of NW_021144110.1, forward strand.
CTATATATTACGGTACTGAATCAGACATCCGTGTAAAAAATTATTGACGTTTGAATTTGCTAGATCTTCGGTATTCAATTTTGAGCATCTCGATATATTACATGACTCAATCCGACATCCGAGTAAAAAGTTATTGTCGTTTGACTTTGCTCAGAACTTTATCATTCAATTTCGAGCGTCATTATATATTACAGGACTGAATCAGACATCCGAGTAAAAAGTTATTGTCATTTAAATTTGGTTTGAGCTTCAACATTAAATTTCGTGCGTCTCGATATACTACGGGTCTCAATCAGACATCCGTGTAAAAAGTTATTGTCGTTTGAATTTGCTCAGAGCTTCAACATTCGATTTCGAGCGTCTCGATATATTACGGGACTCAATTAGACATCCGAGTAAAAAGTTATTGTCTTTTGAATTTGTTCAGAGATTCAACATTGAATTTCGAGCATATCTATATATTACGGGACTCAAGCAAACATCCGTGTAAAAAGTTATTGTCGTTTGAAATTGCTCAGATCTTCAATATTAAATTTTGAGCATCTCGATAGATAACATGACTCAATCTGACATCCGAGTAAAAAGTTATTGTTGTTTGATTGTGCTCATAACTTCAACATTCAATTCCGAGCGTCTTTATATATTACGGGACTCAATCAGACATCCGAGTAAAAAGTTATTGTCGTTTGAATTTGATATGAGCTTCGTCATTCAATTTCGAGCGTCTCGATATATTACGGGACTCAATCAGACATCCGAGTAAAAAGTTATTCTCGTTTCAATTTGTTCAGAGATTCAACATTCAATTTCGAGCGTCTTTATATGTTACGGGACTCAAGCAGACATCCGTGTAAAAAGTTATTGTCGTTTGAAATTGCTCAGATCTTAAATATTAAATTTCGAGCATCTCGATAGATTACATGACTCAATCCGACATCCGAGTAAAAAGTTATTGTCGTTTGATTGTGCTCAGAACTGTATCATTCAATTTCTAGCGTCTTTATATATTACGGGACTCAATCAGACATCTGAGTAAAAAGTTATTGTCGTTTGAATTTGCTCTGAGCTTCAATATTCAATTTCGAGCGTCTCGATATATTACGGGTCTCAATCAGACATCCGAGTAAAAAGTTATTGTCGTTTGAATTTGCTCAGAGCTTCAACATTCAATTCTGAGCGTCTCGATATATTACGGGACTCAATCAGACATCCGAGTAAAACGTTATTGTAATTTGAATTTGCTCAGACTTCAACATTGAATTCTGAGCGTCTCGATATATTACGGGACTCAATCAGACATCCGAGTAAAAAGTTATTGTCGTTTGAATTTGCTCTGAGCTTCAACATTCAATTCCGAGGGTCTCGATATATTACGGGACTCAATCAGACATCCGAGTAAAAAGTTATTGTCGTTTGAATTTGCTCTGAGCTTCAACATTCAATTTTGAGCGTCTCAATATATTACGGGACTCAATCAGACATCCGAGTAAAAAGTTATTGTCATTTGAATTTGCTCAGACTTCAACATTCAATTCCGAGCGTCTCGATATATTACGGGACTCAATCAGACATCCGAGTAAAAAGTTATTGTCGTTTGAATTTGATCAGAGCTTCAGTATTCAATTTCGAGCGTCTCGATATATTACGGGACTCAATCAGACATCCGAGTACAAAGTTATTGTCGTTTGAATTTGTTCAGAGATTCAACATTCAATTTCGAGAGTCTCTATATATTACGGTACTCAATCAGACATCCGTGTAAAAAGTTATTGACGTTTGAATTTGCTAGATCTTCGGTATTCAATTTTGAGCATCTCGATATATTACATGACTCAATCCGACATCCGAGTAAAAAGTTATTGTCGTTTGACTTTGCTCAGAACGTTATCATTCAATTTCGAGCGTCATTATATATTACAGGACTGAATCAGACATCCGAGTAAAAAGTTATTGTCATTTAAATTTGCTTTGAGCTTCAACATTAAATTTCGTGCGTCTCGATATACTACGGGTCTCAATCAGACATCCGAGTAAAAAGTTATTGTCGTTTGAATTTGCTCAGAGCTTCAACATTCGATTTCGAGCGTCTCGATATATTACGGGACTCAATTAGACATCCGAGTAAAAAGTTATTGTCTTTTGAATTTGTTCAGAGATTCAACATTCAATTTCGAGCATCTCTATATATTACGGTACTCAATCAGACATCCGTGTAAAAAGTTATTGACGTTTGAATTTGCTCAGATATTCAGTATTCAATTTTGAGCATCTCGACATATTACATGACTCAATCCGACATCCGAGTAAAAAGTTATTGTCGTTTGAATTTGCTCAGAGCTTCAACATTCAATTCCGAGCGTCTCGATATATTACGGGACTCAATCAGACATCCAAGTAAAAATTAATTGTCGTTTGAATTTGACCAGAGCTTCGGTATTCAATTTCGAGCATCTCGATATATTACGAGACTCAATCAGACATCCGAGTAAAAAGTTATTGTCGTTTGAATTGGTTCAGAGATTCAACAATCAATTTCGAGCGTCTCGATATATTACGGGACTCAATCACACATCCGTGTAAAAAGTTATTGTCCTTTGAATTTGCTCAGAACTTTATCATTCAATTTCGAGTGTCTCTATATATTACAGGACTGAATCAGACATTCGAGTAAAAAGTTATTGTCGTTTGAATTTGCTCTGAGCTTCAACATTCAATTTCGAGCGTCTCGATATATTACGGGTCTCAATCAGACATCCGAGTAAAAAGTTATTGTCGTTTGAATTTGCTCAGAGCTTCAACATTCAATTCCGAGCGTCTTGATATATTACGGGACTCAATCAGACATCCGAGTAAAATGTAATTGTCGTTTGAATTTGATCAGAGCTTCGGTATTCAATTTCGAGCGTCTCGATATATTACGGGTCTCAATCAGACATCCGAGTAAAAAGTTATTGTCATTTGAATTTGTTCAGAGATTCAACATTCAATTTCGAGCGTCTCTGTATATTACGGGACTCAAGTACACATCCGTGTAAAAAGTTATTGTCGTTTGAAATGACTCAATCCGACATCCGAGTAAAAAGTTATTGTCGTTTGACTTTGCTCAGAACTTTATCATTCAATTTCGAGCGTCTTTATATATTACGGGACTCAATCAGACATCCGAGTAAAAAGTTATTGTCGTTTGAATTTGCTCTGAACTTCAACATTCAATTCTGAGCGTCTCAATATATTACTGGACTCAATCAGACATCCGAGTAAAAAGTTATTGTCATTTGAATTTGATCAGAGCTTTTGTATTCAATTTCGAGCGTCTCGATATATTACGGACTCAATCAGACATCCGAGTAAAAAGTTATTGTCGTTTGAATTTGTTCAGAGATTCAACATTCAATTTCGAGCATCTCTATGTATTACGGGAATCAATCAGACATCCGAGTAAAAATTTATTGTCGTCTGAATAATCTGTGAGCCTCAACATTCAATTTCGAGTATCCCGATATATTACGGGACTCAATCAGACATCCATTTAAAAAGTTATTGTCGTTTGAATTTGTCCAGAGCTTCAATATTAAATTTCGAGCATCTTGATATATTACGGGACTCAATCAGACATTCGAGTAAAAAGTTATTGTTGTTTAACTTTTCTCAAAACATTAACATTCAATTTGGAGCGTCTTGATATATTACGGGACTCTATCAGACTTCCGAGTAAAAAGTTATTGTCGTTTGAAACATCCGAGTAAAAAGTTATTGTCGTTTGAATTTGCTCAGAGATTCAACATTCAATTCCGAGCGTCTCGATATATTACGGGACTCAATCAGACATCCGAGTTAAAAGTTATTGTCGTTTGAATTTGCTCAGAGCTTCAACATTCAATTCTGAGCGTGTCGATATATTACGGGACTCAATCAGACATCCAAGTAAAAAGTTATTGTCGTTTGAATTTGCTCAGAGCTTCAACATTCAATTCCGAGCGTCTCGATATATTACGGGACTCAATCAGACATCCGAGTAAAAAGTTATTGTAATTTGAATTTGCTCAGACTTCAACATTCAATTCTGAGCGTCTCGATATATTACGGGACTCAATCAGACATCCGAGTAAAAAGTTATTGTCGTTGGAATTTGCTCTGAGCTTCAACATTCAATTCCGAGGGTCTTTATATATTACAAAACTGAATCAGACATCAGAGTAAAAAGTTATTGTGGTTTGAATTTGCTCTGAGCTTCAATATTCAATTTCGAGCGTCTCGATTTGTTGCGGGTCTCAATCAGACATCCGAGTAAAAAGTTATTGTCGTTTGAATTTGCTCAGAGCTTCAACATTCAATTCTGAGCGTCTCGATATATTACGGGACTCAATCAGACATCCGAGTAAAAAGTTATTGTAATTTGAATTTGCTCAGACTTCAACATTGAATTCTGAGTGTCTCGATATATTACGGGACTCAATCAGACATCCGAGTAAAAAGTTATTGTCGTTTGAATTTGCTCTGAGCTTCAACATTCAATTCCGAGGGTCTCGATATATTACGGGACTCAATCAGACATCCGAGTAAAAAGTTATTGTCGTTTGATTTTGCTCAGAACTTTATCATTCAATTTCGAGCGTCTTTATATATTACGGGACTCAATCAGACATCCGAGTAAAATGTTATTGTCGTTTGAATTTGCTCTGAGCTTCAACATTCAATTTTGAGCGTCTCAATATATTACGGGACTCAATCAGACATCCGAGTAAAAAGTTATTGTCATTTGAATTTGATCAGAGCTTAAGTATTCAATTTCGAGCGTCTCAATATATTACGGGACTCAATCAGACATCCGAGTACAAAGTTATTGTCGTTTGAATTTGTTCAGAGATTCAACATTCAATTTCGATAGTCTCTATATATTACGGTACTCAATCAGACATCCGTGTAAAAAGTTATTGACGTTTGAATTTGCTAGATCTTCGGTATTCAATTTTGAGCATCTCGATATATTACATGACTCAATCCGACATCCGAGTAAAAAGTTATTGTCGTTTGACTTTGCTCAGAACTTTATCATTCAATTTCGAGCGTCATTATATATTACAGGACTGAATCAGACATCCGAGTAAAAAGTTATTGTCATTTAAATTTGCTTTGAGCTTCAACATTAAATTTCGTGCGTCTCGATATACTACGGGTCTCAATCAGACATCCGAGTAAAAAGTTATTGTCGTTTGAATTTGCTCAGAGCTTCAACATTCGATTTCGAGCGTCTCGATATATTACGGGACTCAATTAGACATCCGAGTAAAAAGTTATTGTCTTTTGAATTTGTTCAGAGATTCAACATTCAATTTCGAGCATCTCTATATATTACGGTACTCAATCAGACATCCGTGTAAAAAGTTATTGACGTTTGAATTTGCTCAGATATTCAGTATTCAATTTTGAGCATCTCGACATATTACATGACTCAATCCGACATCCGAGTAAAAAGTTATTGTCGTTTGAATTTGCTCAGAGCTTCAACATTCAATTCCGAGCGTCTCGATATATTACGGGACTCAATCAGACATCCAAGTAAAAATTAATTGTCGTTTGAATTTGACCAGAGCTTCGGTATTCAATTTCGAGCATCTCGATATATTACGAGACTCAATTAGACATCCGAGTAAAAAGTTATTGTCGTTTGAATTGGTTCAGAGATTCAACAATCAATTTCGAGCGTCTCGATATATTACGGGACTCAATCACACATCCGTGTAAAAAGTTATTGTCCTTTGAATTTGCTCAGAACTTTATCATTCAATTTCGAGTGTCTCTATATATTACAGGACTGAATCAGACATTCGAGTAAAAAGTTATTGTCGTTTGAATTTGCTCTGAGCTTCAACATTCAATTTCGAGCGTCTCGATATATTACGGGTCTCAATCAGACATCCGAGTAAAAAGTTATTGTCGTTTGAATTTGCTCAGAGCTTCAACATTCAATTCCGAGCGTCTCGATATATTACGGGACTCAATCAGACATCCGAGTAAAATGTAATTGTCGTTTGAATTTGATCAGAGCTTCGGTATTCAATTTCGAGCGTCTCGATATATTACGGGTCTCAATCAGACATCCGAGTAAAAAGTTATTGTCATTTGAATTTGTTCAGAGATTCAACATTCAATTTCGAGCGTCTCTGTATATTACGGGACTCAAGTACACATCCGTGTAAAAAGTTATTGTCGTTTGAAATGACTCAATCCGACATCCGAGTAAAAAGTTATTGTCGTTTGACTTTGCTCAGAACTTTATCATTCAATTTCGAGCGTCTTTATATATTACGGGACTCAATCAGACATCCGAGTAAAAAGTTATTGTCGTTTGAATTTGCTCTGAACTTCAACATTCAATTCTGAGCGTCTCAATATATTACTGGACTCAATCAGACATCCGAGTAAAAAGTTATTGTCATTTGAATTTGATCAGAGCTTTTGTATTCAATTTCGAGCGTCTCGATATATTACGGACTCAATCAGACATCCGAGTAAAAAGTTATTGTCGTTTGAATTTGTTCAGAGATTCAACATTCAATTTCGAGCATCTCTATGTATTACGGGAATCAATCAGACATCCGAGTAAAAATTTATTGTCGTCTGAATAATCTGTGAGCCTCAACATTCAATTTCGAGTATCCCGATATATTACGGGACTCAATCAGACATCCATTTAAAAAGTTATTGTCGTTTGAATTTGTCCAGAGCTTCAATATTAAATTTCGAGCATCTTGATATATTACGGGACTCAATCAGACATTCGAGTAAAAAGTTATTGTTGTTTAACTTTTCTCAAAACATTAACATTCAATTTGGAGCGTCTTGATATATTACGGGACTCTATCATACTTCCGAGGAAAAAGTTATTGTCGTTTGAAACATCCGAGTAAAAAGTTATTGTCGTTTGAATTTGCTCAGAGCTTCAACATTCAATTCCGAGCGTCTCGATATATTACGGGACTCAATCAGACATCCGAGTAAAAAGTTATTGTCATTTGAATTTGCTCAGACTTCAACATTCAATTCCGAGCGTCTCGATATATTACGGGACTCAATCAGGCATCCGAGTAAAAATTAATTGTCGTTTGAATTTGATCAGAGATTCGGTATTCAATTTCGAACGTCTCGATATATTACAGGGACTCAATCAGACATCCGAGTAAAAAGTTATTGTCATTTGAATTTGCTCAGACTTCAACATTCAATTCCGAGCGTCTCGATATATTACGGGACTCAATCAGACATCCGAGTAAAAAGTTATTGTCGTTTGAATTTGCTCAGAGCTTCAACATTCAATTCCGAGCGTCTCGATATATTACGGGACTCAATCAAACATCCGAGTAAAAAGTTATTGTCATTTGAATTTGCTCAGACTTCAACATTCAATTCCGAGCGTCTCGGTATATTACGGGACTCAATCAGACATCCGAGTAAAAATTAATTGTCGTTTGAATTTGATCAGAGATTCGGTATTCAATTTCGAGCGTCTCGATATATTACAGGGACTCAATCAGACATCCGAGTAAAAAGTTATTGTCGTTTGAATTTGTTCAGAGATTCAACATTCAATTTCGAGCGTCTCTATATATTACGGGACTCAATCAGACATCCGTGTAAAAAGTTATTGACGTTTGAATTTGCTCAGATCTTCGGAATTCAATTTCGAGCATCTCGATATATTGCATGACTCAATCCGACATCCGAGTAAAAAGTTATTGTCGTTTGACTTTGCTCAGAACTTTATCATTCAATTTCGAGCGTCTTTATATATTACGGGACTGAATCAGACATCAGAGTAAAAAGTTATTGTGGTTTGAATTTGCTCTGAGCTTCAATATTCAGTTTCGAGCGTCTCGATATATTACGGATCTCAATCAGACATCCAAGTAAAAAGTTATTGTCGTTTGAATTTGCTCAGAGCTTCAACATTCAATTCCGAGCGTCTCGATATATTACGGGACTCAATCAGACATTTGAGTAAAAAGTTATTGTAATTTGAATTTGCTCAGACTTCAACATTCAATTCCGAGCGTCTCGATATATTATGGGACTCAATCTGACATTCGAGTAAAAAGTTATTGTCGTTTGAATTTGCTCTGAGCTTCAACATTCAATTTCGAGGGTCTCGATATATTACGGGACTCAATCAGACATTCGAGTAAAAAGTTATTGTCGTTTGATTTTGCTCAGAACTTTATCATTCAATTTCGAGCGTCTTTATATATTATGGGACTCAATCAGACATCCGTGTAAAAAGTTATTGACGTTTGAATTTGCTCAGATCTTCGGTATTCAATTTTGAGCATCTCGATATATTACATGACTCAATCCGACATCCGAGTAAAAAGTTATTGTCGTTTGACTTGGCTCAGAACTTTATCATTCAATTTCGAGGGTCTTTATATATTACAGGACTGAATCAGACATCCGAGTAAAAAGTTATTGTCGTTTGAATTTGCTCTGAGCTTCAACATTAAATTTCGTGCGTCTCAGTATACTACGGGTCTAAATCAGACATCCGAGTAATAAGTTATTGTCCTTTGAATTTGCTCAGAGCTTCAACATTCAATTCCGAGCGTCTCGATATATTACGGGACTCAATTAGACATCCGAGTAAAAAGTTATTGTCGTTTGAATTTGTTCAGAGATTCAACATTCAATTTCGAGCATATCTATATATTACGGGACTCAAGCAGACATCCGTGTAAAAAGTTATTGTCGTTTGAAATTGCTCAGATCTACAATATTAAATTTCGAGCATCTCGAAAGATTACATGACAAAATCCGACATCCGAGTAAAAAATTATTGTCGTTTGATTGAGCTCAGAACTTTATCATTCAATTTCGAGCGTCTTTATATATTACGAGACTCAATCAGACATCCGAGTAAAAAGTTATTGTCGTTTGAATTTGCTATGAGCTTCAACATTCAATTTTGAGCGTCTCAATATATTACGGGACTCAATCAGACATTCGAGTAAAAAGTTATTGTTGTTTGACTTTTCTCAAAACATTAACATTCAATTTGGAGCGTCTTGATATATTACGGGACTCTATCACACTTCCGAGTAAAAAGTTATTGTCGTTTGAATTTGCTCAGAGCTCCAACATTCAATTCCGAGCGTCTCGGTATATTACGGGACTCAATCAGACATCCGAGTAAAAATTATTGTCGTTTGAATTTGATCAGAGCTTCGGTATTCAATTTCGAGCGTCCCGATACATTACGGTACTCAATCAGACATCCGAGTACAAAGTTATTGTCGTTTGAATTTGTTCAGAGATTCAACATTCAATTTTGAGCGTCTCTATATATTACGGTACTCAATCAGACATCCGTGTAAAAAGTTATTGACGTTTGAATTTGCTCAGATCTTCAGTATTCAATTTTGAGCATCTCGACATATTACATGACTCAATCCGACATCCGAGTAAAAAGTTATTGTCGTTTGAATTTGCTCAGAGCTTACACATTGAATTTCGAGCGTCTCGATATATTACGGGACTCAATCAGACATCCAAGTAAAAATTAATTGTCGTTTGAATTTGACCAGAGCTTCTCGATATATTACGAGCGTCTTGATATATTACGGGACTCTATCAGACTTCCGAGTAAAAAGTTATTGTCGTTTGAATTTGCTTTGAGCTTCAACATTAAATTTCATGCGTCTCGATATACTACGGGTCTAAATCAGACATCCGAGTAAAAAGTTATTGTCCTTTGAATTTGCTCAGAGCTTCAACATTCAATTCCGAGCGTCTCGATATATTACGGATCTCAATCAGACATCCAAGTAAAAAGTTATTGTCGTTTGAATTTGCTCTGAGCTTCAACATTAAATTTCATGCGTCTCGATATACTACGGGTCTAAATCAGACATCCGAGTAAAAAGTTATTGTCCTTTGAATTTGCTCAGAGCTTCAACATTCAATTCCGAGCGTCTCGATATATTACGGGACTCAATCAGACATCCAAGTAAAAAGTTATTGTCGTTTGAATTTGCTTAGAGCTTCAACATTCAATTCCGAGCGTCTCGATATATTACGGGACTCAATCAAACATCCGAGTAAAAAGTTATTGTAATTTGAATTTGCTCAGACTTCAACATTCAATTCTGAGCGTCTCGATATATTACGGGACTCAATCAGACATCCGAGTAAAAAGTTATTGTAGTTTCAATTTGTTCAGAGATTCAACATTCAATTTCGAGCGTCTTTATATATTACGGGACTCAAGCAGACATCCGTGTAAAAAGTTATTGTCGTTCGAAATTGCTCAGATCTTCAATATTAAATTTCGAGCATCTCGATAGATTACATGACTCAATCCGACATCCGAGTAAAAAGTTATTGTTGTTTGATTGTGCTCAGAACTTTATCATTCAATTTCTAGTGTCTTTATATATTACGGGACTCAATCAGACATCCGAGTAAAAAGTTATTGTCATTTGAATTTGCTCAGACTTCAACATTCAATTCCGAGCGTCTCGATATATTACGGGACTCAATCAGACATCCGAGTAAAAAGTTATTGTCATTTGAATTTGCTCAGACTTCAACATTCAATTCCGAGCGTCTCGATATATTACGGGACTCAATCAGACATCCGAGTAAAAATTAATTGTCGTTTGAATTTGATCAGAGATTCGGTATTCAATTTCGAGCGTCTCGATATATTACAGGGACTCAATCAGACATCTGAGTAAAAAGTTATTGTCGTTTGAATTTGTTCAGAGATTCAACATTCAATTTCGAGCGTCTCTATATATTACGGGACTCAATCAGACATCCGTGTAAAAAGTTATTGACGTTTGAATTTGCTCAGATCTTCGGAATTCAATTTCGAGCATCTCGATATATTGCATGACTCAATCCGACATCCGAGTAAAAAGTTATTGTCGTTTGACTTTGCTCAGAACTTTATCATTCAATTTCGAGCGTCTTTATATATTACGGGACTGAATCAGACATCAGAGTAAAAAGTTATTGTGGTTTGAATTTGCTCTGAGCTTCAATATTCAATTTCGAGCGTCTCGATATATTACGGGTCTCAATCAGACATCCGAGTAAAAAGTTATTGTCGTTTGAATTTGCTCAGAGCTTCAGCATTCAATTCCGAGCGTCTCGATATATTACGGGACTCAATCAGACATCCGAGTAAAAAGTTATTGTAATTTGAATTTGCTCAGACTTCAACATTCAATTCCGAGCGTCTCGATATATTATGGGACTCAATCTGACATTCGAGTAAAAAGTTATTGTCGTTTGAATTTGCTCTGAGCTTCAACATTCAATTTCGAGGGTCTCGATATATTACGGGACTCAATCAGACATTCGAGTAAAAAGTTATTGTCGTTTGATTTTTCTCAGAACTTTATCATTCAATTTCGAGCGTCTTTATATATTACAGGACTGAATCAGACATCCGAGTAAAAAAGTTATTGTCGTTTGAATTTGCTCTGAGCTTCAACATTAAATTTCATGCGTCTCGATATACTACGGGTCTAAATCAGACATCCGAGTAAAAAGTTATTGTCCTTTGAATTTGCTCAGAGCTTCAACATTCAATTCCGAGCGTCTCGATATATTACGGGACTCAATCAGACATCCAAGTAAAAAGTTATTGTCGTTTGAATTTGCTCAGAGCTTCAACATTCAATTCCGAGCGTCTCGATATATTACGGGACTCAATCAAACATCCGAGTAAAAAGTTATTGTAATTTGAATTTGCTCAGACTTCAACATTCAATTCTGAGCGTCTCGATATATTACGGGACTCAATCAGACATCCGAGTAAAAAGTTATTGTAGTTTCAATTTGTTCAGAGATTCAACATTCAATTTCGAGCGTCTTTATATATTACGGGACTCAAGCAGACATCCGTGTAAAAAGTTATTGTCGTTCGAAATTGCTCAGATCTTCAATATTAAATTTCGAGCATCTCGATAGATTACATGACTCAATCCGACATCCGAGTAAAAAGTTATTGTTGTTTGATTGTGCTCAGAACTTTATCATTCAATTTCTAGTGTCTTTATATATTACGGGACTCAATCAGACATCCGAGTAAAAAGTTATTGTCGTTTGAATTTGCTCTGAGCTTGAACATTCAATTTTGAGCGTCTCAATATATTACGGGACTCAATCAGACATTCGAGTAAAAAGTTATTGTTGTTTGACTTTTCTCAAAACATTAACATTCAATTTGGAGCGTCTTGATATATTACGGGACTCTATCAGACTTCCGAGTAAAAAGTTATTGTCGTTTGAATTTGCTCAGAGCTCCAACATTCAATTCCGAGCGTCTCGGTATATTACGGGACTCAATCAGACATCCGAGTCTAAATTATTGTCGTTTGAATTTGATCAGAGCTTCGGTATTCAATTTCGAGCGTCCCGATATATTACGGTACTCAATCAGACATCCGAGTACAAAGTTATTGTCGTTTGAATTTGTTCAGAGATTCAACATTCAATTTCGAGCGTCTCTATATATTACGGTACTCAATCAGACATCCGTGTAAAAAGTTATTGACGTTTGAATTTGCTCAGATCTTCAGTATTCAATTTTGAGCATCTCGACATATTACATGACTCAATCCGACATCCAAGTAAAAAGTTATTGTCGTTTGAATTTGCTCAGAGCTTCAACATTCAATTCCGAGAGTCTCGATATATTACGGGACTCAATCAGACATCCAAGTAAAAATTAATTGTCGTTTGAATTTGACCAGAGCTTCGGTATTCAATTTCGAGCATCTCGATATATTACGAGACCCAATCAGACATCCGAGTAAAAAGTTATTGTCGTTTGAATTGGTTCAGAGATTCAACAATCAATTTCGAGCGTCTCGATATATTACGGGACTCAATCACACATCCGTGTAAAAAGTTATTGTCCTTTGAATTTGCTCAGAACTTTATCATTCAATTTCGAGTGTCTCTATATATTACAGGACTGAATCAGACATTCGAGTAAAAAGTTATTGTCGTTTGACTTCGCTCAGAAATTTATCATTCAATTTCGAGCGTCTTTATATATTACAGGACTGAATCAGACATCCGAGTAAAAAGTTATTGTCGTTTGAATTTGCTCTGAGCTTCAACATTAAATTTCGTGCGTCTCGATATACTACGGGTCTAAATCAGACATCCGAGTAAAAAGTTATTGTCCTTTGAATTTGCTCAGAGATTCAACATTCAATTCCGAGCGTCTCGATATATTACGAGACTCAATTAGACATCTGAGTAAAAAGTTATTGTCGTTTGAATTTGTTCAGAGACTCAACATTCAATTTAGAGCATATCTATATATTACGGGACTCAAGCAGACATCCGTGTAAAAAGTTATTGTCGTTTGAAATTGCTCAGATCTACAATATTAAATTTCGAGCATCTCGAAAGATTACATGACAAAATCCGACATCCGAGTAAAAAATTATTGTCGTTTGATTGAGCTCAGAACTTTATCATTCAATTTCGAGCGTCTTTATATATTACGGGACTCAATCAGACATCCGAGTAAAAAGTTATTGTCGTTTGAATTTGCTCTGAGCTTCAACATTCAATTTTGAGCGTCTCAATATATTACGGGACTCAATCAGACATCCGAGTTAAAAGTTATTGTCGTTTGAATTTGCTCAGAGCTTCAACATTCAATTCCGAGCGTCTCGATATATTACGGGACTCAATCAGACATCCAAGTAAAAAGTTATTGTCGTTTGAATTTGCTCAGAGCTTCAACATTCAATTCCGAGCGTCTCGATATATTACGGGACTCAATCAGACATCCGAGTAAAAAGTTATTGTAATTTGAATTTGCTCAGACTTCAACATTCAATTCTGAGCGTCTCGATATATTATGGGACTCAATCTGACATTCGAGTAAAAAGTTATTGTCGTTTGAATTTGCTCTGAGCTTCAACATTCAATTTCGAGGGTCTAGATATATTACGGGACTCAATCAGACATTCGAGTAAAAAGTTATTGTCGTTTGATTTTGCTCAGAACTTTATCATTCAATTTCGAGCGTCTTTATATATTATGGGACTCAATCAGACATCCGTGTAAAAAGTTATTGACGTTTGAATTTGCTCAGATCTTCGGTATTCAATTTTGAGCATCTCGATATATTACATGACTCAAGCCGACATCCGAGTAAAAAGTTATTGTCGTTTGACTTCGCTCAGAACTTTATCATTCAATTTCGAGCGTCTTTATATATTACAGGACTGAATCAGACATCCGAGTAAAAAGTTATTGTCGTTTGAATTTGCTCTGAGCTTCAACATTAAATTTCGTGCGTCTCGATATACTACGGGTCTAAATCAGACATCCGAGTAAAAAGTTATTGTCCTTTGAATTTGCTCAGAGATTCAACATTCAATTCCGAGCGTCTCGATATATTACGAGACTCAATTAGACATCCGAGTAAAAAGTTATTGTCGTTTGAATTTGTTCAGAGATTCAACATTCAATTTCGAGCATATCTATATATTACGGGACTTAAGCAGACATCCGTGTAAAAAGTTATTGTCGTTTGAAATTGCTCAGATCTACAATATTAAATTTCGAGCATCTCGAAAGATTACATGAAAAAAATCCGACATCCGAGTAAAAAATTATTGTCGTTTGATTGAGCTCAGAACTTTATCATTCAATTTCGAGCGTCTTTATATATTACGGGACTCAATCAGACATCCGAGTAAAAAGTTATTGTCGTTTGAATTTGCTCTGAGCTTCAACATTCAATTTTGAGCGTCTCAATATATTACGGGACTCAATCAGACATCCGAGTTAAAAGTTATTGTCGTTTGAATTTGCTCAGAGCTTCAACATTCAATTCCGAGCGTCTCGATATATTACGGGACTCAATCAGACATCCAAGTAAAAAGTTATTGTCGTTTGAATTTGCTCAGAGCTTCAACATTCAATTCCGAGCGTCTCGATATATTACGGGACTCAATCAGACATCCGAGTAAAAAGTTATTGTAATTTGAATTTGCTCAGACTTCAACATTCAATTCTGAGCGTCTCGATATATTATGGGACTCAATCTGACATTCGAGTAAAAAGTTATTGTCGTTTGAATTTGCTCTGAGCTTCAACATTCAATTTCGAGGGTCTAGATATATTACGGGACTCAATCAGACATTCGAGTAAAAAGTTATTGTCGTTTGATTTTGCTCAGAACTTTATCATTCAATTTCGAGCGTCTTTATATATTATGGGACTCAATCAGACATCCGTGTAAAAAGTTATTGACGTTTGAATTTGCTCAGATCTTCGGTATTCAATTTTGAGCATCTCGATATATTACATGACTCAAGCCGACATCCGAGTAAAAAGTTATTGTCGTTTGACTTCGCTCAGAACTTTATCATTCAATTTCGAGCGTCTTTATATATTACAGGACTGAATCAGACATCCGAGTAAAAAGTTATTGTCGTTTGAATTTGCTCTGAGCTTCAACATTAAATTTCGTGCGTCTCGATATACTACGGGTCTAAATCAGACATCCGAGTAAAAAGTTATTGTCCTTTGAATTTGCTCAGAGATTCAACATTCAATTCCGAGCGTCTCGATATATTACGAGACTCAATTAGACATCCGAGTAAAAAGTTATTGTCGTTTGAATTTGTTCAGAGATTCAACATTCAATTTCGAGCATATCTATATATTACGGGACTTAAGCAGACATCCGTGTAAAAAGTTATTGTCGTTTGAAATTGCTCAGATCTACAATATTAAATTTCGAGCATCTCGAAAGATTACATGAAAAAAATCCGACATCCGAGTAAAAAATTATTGTCGTTTGATTGAGCTCAGAACTTTATCATTCAATTTCGAGCGTCTTTATATATTACGGGACTCAATCAGACATCCGAGTAAAAAGTTATTGTCGTTTGAATTTGCTCTGAGCTTCAACATTCAATTTTGAGCGTCTCAATATATTACGGGACTCAATCAGACATCCGAGTTAAAAGTTATTGTCGTTTGATTGAGCTCAGAACTTTATCATTCAATTTTGAGCGACTCGATATATTACGGGACTCAATCAGACATCCGAGTAAAAAGTTATTGTAATTTGAATTTGCTCAGACTTCAACATTCAATTCTGAGCGTCTCAATATGTTACGGGACTCAATCAGACATCCGAGTAAAAAGTTATTGTCATTTGAATTTGATCAGAGCTTTGGTATTCAATTTCGAGCGTCTCGATATATTACGGACTCAATCAGACATCCGAGTAAAAAGTTATTGTCGTTTGAATTTGTTCAAAGATTCAACATTCAATTTCGAGCATCTCTATATATTACGGGAATCAATCAGACATCCGAGTAAAAATTTATTGTCGTTTGAATAATCTGTGAGCCTCAACATTCAATTTCGAGTATCCCGATATATTACGGGACTCAATCAGACATCCGTTTAAAAAGTTATTGTCGTTTGAATTTGTCCAGAGCTTCAATATTAAATTTCGAGCATCTTGATATATTACGGGACTCAATCAGACATTCGAGTAAAAAGTTATTGTTGTTTGACTTTGCTCAGAACTTTAACATTCAATTTAGAGCGTCTTCATATATTACGGGACTCAATCCGACATCCGAGCAAAAAGTTATAATCGTTTGAATTTGCTCTGAGCTTCAACATTCAATTTCGAGCGTCTCGATATATTACGGGACTCAATCAGACATCCGAGTAAAAAGTTATTGTCGTTTGAATTTGCTCAGAGCTTCAACATTCAATTCCAAGCGCTCGATATATTACGGGACTCAATCAGACATCCGAGTAAAAAGTTATTGTCATTTGAATTTGCTCAGACTTCAACAATCAATTCCGAGCGTCTCGATATATTACGGGACTCAATCAGACATCCGAGTAAAAATTAATTGTCGTTTGAATTTGATCAGAGATTCGGTATTCAATTTCGAGCGTCTTGATATATTACAGGGACTCAATCAGACATCCGAGTAAAAAGTTATTGTCGTTTGAATTTGTTCAGAGATTCAACATTCAATTTCGAGCGTCTCTATATATTACGGGACTCAATCAGACATCCGTGTAAAAAGTTATTGACGTTTGAATTTGCTCAGATCTTCGGAATTCAATTTCGAGCATCTCGATATATTACATGACTCAATCCGACATCCGAGTAAAAAGTTATTGTCGTTTGACTTTGCTCAGAACTTTATCATTCAATTTCGAGCGTCTTTATATATTACGGGACTGAATCAGACATCAGAGTAAAAAGTTATTGTGGTTTGAATTTGCTCTGAGCTTCAATATTCAATTTCGAGCGTCTCGATATATTACGGGTCACAATCAGACATCCGAGTAAAAAGTTATTGTCGTTTGAATTTGCTCAGAGCTTCAACATTCAATTCCGAGCATCTCGATATATTACGGGACTCAATCAGACATCCGAGTAAAAAGTTATTGTAATTTGAATTTGCTCAGACTTCAACATTCAATTCCGAGCGTCTCGATATATTATGGGACTCAATCTGACATTCGAGTAAAAAGTTATTGTCGTTTGAATTTGCTCTGAGCTTCAACATTCTATTTCGAGGGTCTCGATATATTACGGGACTCAATCAGACATTCGAGTAAAAAGTTATTGTCGTTTGATTTTGCTCAGAACTTTATCATTCAATTTCGAGCGTCTTTATATATTATGGGACTCAATCAGACATCCGTGTAAAAAGTTATTGATGTTTGAATTTGCTCAGATCTTCGGTATTAAATTTTGAGCATCTCGATATATTACATGACTCAATCCGACATCCGAGTAAAAAGTTATTGTCGTTTGACTTCGCTCAGAACTTTATCATTCAATTTCGAGCGTCTTTATATATTACAGGACTGAATCAGACATCCGAATAAAAAGTTATTGTCGTTTGAATTTGCTCTGAGCTTCAACATTAAATTTCGTGCGTCTCGATATACTACGGGTCTAAATCAGATATCCGAGTAAAAAGTTATTGTTGTTTGAATTTGCTCAGAGCTTCAACATTCAATTCCGAGCGTCTCGATATATTACGGGACTCAATTAGACATCCGAGTAAAAAGTTATTGTCGTTTGAATTTTTTCAGAGATTCAACATTCAATTTCGAGCATATCTATATATTACGGGACTCAAGCAGACATCCGTGTAAAAAGTTATTGTCGTTTGAAATTGCTCAGATCTTCAATATTAAATTTCGAGCATCTCGAAAGATTACATGACAAAATCCGACAGCCGAGTAAAAAATTATTGTCGTTTGATTGAGCTCAGAACTTTATCATTCAATTTCGAGCGTCTTTATATATTACGGGACTCAATCAGAAATCCGAGTAAAAAGTTATTGTCGTTTGAATTTGCTCTGAGCTTCAATATTCAATTCCGAGGGTCTTTATATATTACAGGACTGAATCAGACATCAGAGTAAAAAGTTATTGTCGTTTGAATTTGCTCTGAGCTTCAACATTCAATTCCGAGCGTCTCGATATATTACGGGACTCAATCAGACCTCCAAGTAAAAAGTTATTGTCGTTTGAATTTGCTCAGAGCTTCCACATTCAATTTTGAGCGACTCGATATATTACGGGACTCAATCAGACATCCGAGTAAAAAGTTATTGTAATTTGAATTTTCTCAGACTTCAACATTCAATTCTGAGCGTCTCTATATATTACGGGACTCAATCAGACATCCGAGTAAAAAGTTATTGTCGTTTGAATTTGCTCTGAACATCAACATTCAATTCCGAGGGTCTTTATATATTACAGGACTGAATCAGACATCAGAGTAAAAAGTTATTGTCGTTTGAATTTGCTCTGAGCTTCAACATTCAATTTTGAGCGTCTCAATTTATTACGGGACTCAATCAGACATCCGAGTTAAAAGTTATTGTCGTTTGAATTTGGTCAGAGCTTCAACATTCAATTCCAAGCGTCTTGATATATTACGGGACTCAATCAGACATCCAAGTAAAAATTTATTGTCGTTTGAATTTTCTCAGAGCTTCAACATTCAATTCCGAGCGTCTCGATATATTACGGGACTCAATCAGACATCCGAGTAAAAAGTTATTGTAATTTGAATTTGCTCAGACTTCAACATTCAATTCTGAGCGTCTTGATATATTACGGGACTCAATCAGACATCCGAGTAAAAAGTTATTGTCGTTTGAATTTTCTCTGAGCTTCAACATTCAATTCCGAGGGTCTTTATATATTACAGGACTGAATCAGACATCAGAGTAAAAAGTTATTGTCGTTTGAATTTGCTCTGAGCTTCAACATTCAATTTTGAGCGTCTCAATTTATTACGGGACTCAATCAGACATCCGAGTTAAAAGTTATTGTCGTTTAAATTTGCTCAGAGCTTCAACATTCAATTCCAAGCGTCTCGATATATTACGGGACTCAATCAGACATTCGAGTAAAAAGTTATTGTCGTTTGAGTTTTCTCCGAACATTAACATTCAATTTGGAGCACCTAGATATATTACGGGACTCAATCAGACATCCGAGTAAAAAGTTATTGACGTTTGAATTTGCTCAGATCTTCGATATTCAATTTTGAGCATCTCGATATACTACATGACTCAATCCGACATCCGAGTAAAAAGTTATTGTCATTTGACTTTGCTGAGAACTTTATCATTCAATTTCGAGCGTCTTTATATATTACGGGACTGAATCAGACATCAGAGTAAAAAGCTATTGTTGTTTGAATTTTCTCTGAGCTTCAATATTCAATTTCGAGCGTCTCGATATATTACGGGTCTCAATCAGACATCCGAGTAAAAAGTTATTGTCGTTTGAATTTGCTCAGAGCTTCGGTATTCAATTGCGAGCATCTCGATAGATTACATGACTCAATCCGAGTAAAAAGTTATTGTCATTTGAATTTGCTCAGACTTCAACATTCAATTACGAGCGTCTCGATATATTACGGGACTAAATCAGACATCCGAGTAAAAAGTTATTGTCGTGTGAATTTGATCAGAGCTTCGGTATTCAATTTCGAGCGTCTCGATATACTACGAGACTCAATCAGACATCCGAGTAAAAAGTTATTGTCATTTGAATTTGCTCAGACTTCAACATTCAATTCCGAGCGTCTCGATATATTACGGGACTCAATCAGACATCCGAGTAAAAATTAATTGTCGTTTGAATTTGATCAGAAATTCGGTATTCAATTTCGAGCGTCTCGATATATTACAGGGACTCAATCAGACATCCGAGTAAAAAGTTATTGTCGTTTGAATTTGTTCAGAGATTCAACATTCAATTTCGAGCGTCTCTATATATTACGGGACTCAATCAGACATCCGTGTAAAAAGTTATTGACGTTTGAATTTGCTTAGATCTTCGGTATTCAATTTTGAGCATCTCGATATATTACATGACTCAATCCGACATCCGAGTAAAAAGTTATTGTCGTTTGACTTTGCTCAGAACTTTATCATTCAATTTCGAGCGTCTTTATATATTACGGGACTCAATCAGACATCCGAGTAAAAAGTTATTGTCCTTTGAATTTGTTCAGAGATTCAACATTCAATTTCAAGCGTCTCAATATATTACGGGATTCAATCAGACATCCGTGTAAAAAGTTATTGTCTTTTGAATTTGTCGAGAGCTTCAATATTAAATTTCGAGCGTCTTGATATATTACGGGACTAATTCAGACATTCGAGTAAAAAGTTATTGTCGTTTGACTTTGCTCAGAACTTTATCATTCAATTTCGAGCGTCTTTATATATTACGGGACTCAATCAAACATCCGATTAAAAAGTTATTCTCGTTTGAATTTGCTCTGAGCTTCAACATTCAATTTCGAGCGTCTCGATATATTATGGGTCTCAATCAGACATCCGAGTAAAAAGTTTTTGTCGTGTGAATTTGCTCAGAACTTCAACATTCAATTCTGAGCATCTCGATATATTACGAGACTCAATCAGACATACGAGTAAAAAGTAATTGTCGTTTGAATTTGTTCAGAGATTCAACATTCAATTTCGAGCGTCTCGATATATTACGGGACTCAATCAGACATCCGAGTAAAAAGTTATTGTCATTTGAATTTTTTCAGAGATTCAACATTCAATTTCGAGCGTCTCAATATATTATGGGACTCAATCAGACATCCGTGTAAAAAGTTGTTGTCGTTTGAAATTGCTCAGATCTTCGATATTCAATTTCGAGCATCTCGATAGATTACATGACTCAATCCGACATCCGAGTAAAAAGTTATTGTCGTTTGACTTTTCTCAGAACATTAACATTCAATTTGGAGCGTCTTGATATATTACGGGACTCTATCAGACATCCGAGTAAAAAGTTATTG
>NW_021144111.1:0-20948 GCF_004193775.1 Glycine soja
TTTTTACTCGGATGTCTGATTGAGTCCCGTAACATATCGAGACGCTCGAAATTGAATGTTGAACCTCTGAGCAAATTCAAATGACAATAACTTTTTTCTCGGATGTCTGATTGAGTCCCGTAACATATCGAGACGCTCGAAATTGAATCTTGAAGCTCTGAGCCAACTCAAACGACAATAACTTTTTACTCGGATGTCTGATTGAGTCCCGTAACATATCGAGACGCTCGAAATTGAATGTTGAACCTCTGAGCCAATTCAAACGACAATAACTTTTTTCACGGATGTCTGATTGAGTCCCGTAACATATTGAGACGCTCGAAATTGAATGTTGAACCTCTGAGCAAATTCAAATGACAATAACTTTTTACTCGGATGTCTGATTGAGTCCCGTAACATATCGAGACGCTCGAAATTGAATGTTGAAGCTCTCAGCCAATACAAACGACCATAACTTTTTACTCGGATGTCTGATTGAGCCCCGTAACATATCGAGACGCTTGAAATTGAAAGTTGAAGCTCTGAGCCAATACAAACGACCATAACTTTTTACTCGGATGTCTGATTGAGTCCCGTAACATATCGAGACGCTTGAAATTGAAAGTTGAAGCTCTCAGCCAATACAAACGACCATAACTTTTTTCTCGGATGTCTGATTGAGTCCCGAAACATATCGAGACGCTCGAAATTGAATCTTGAAGCTCTGAGCCAACTCAAACGACAATAACTTTTTACTCGGATGTCTGATTGAGTCCCGTAACATATCGAGACGCTCGAAATTGAATGTTGAACCTCTGAGCAAATTCAAATGACAATAACTTTTTACTCGGATGACTGATTGAGTCCCGTAACATATCGAGACGCTCGAAATTGAATGTTGAAGCTCTCAGCCAATACAAACGACCATAACTTTTTACTCGGATGTCTGATTGAGTCCCGTAACATATCGAGACGCTTGAAATTGAAAGTTGAAGCTCTGAGCCAATACAAACGACCATAACTTTTTACTCGGATGTCTGATTGAGTCCCGTAACATATCGAGACGCTTGAAATTGAAAGTTGAAGCTCTCAGCCAATACAAACGACCATAACTTTTTACTCGGATGTCTGATTGAGTCCCGTAACATATCGAGACGCTTGAAATTGAAAGTTGAAGCTCTGAGCCAATACAAACGACCATAACTTTTTACTCGGATGTCTGATTGAGTCCCGTAACATATCGAGACGCACGAAATTGAATGTTGAAGCTCTGAGCCAATACAAACGACCATAACTTTTTACTCGGATGTCTGATTGAGTCCCGTAACATATCGAGACGCTCGAAATTGAATGTTGAACCTCTGAGCAAATTCAAATGACAATAACTTTTTTCTCGGATGTCTGATTGAGTCCCGTAACATATCGAGACACTCGAAATTGAATGTTGAAGCTCTGAGCCAATACAAACGACCATAACTTTTTACTCGGATGTCTGATTGAGGCTCGTAATATATCGAGACGCTCGAAAATGAATGTTGAAGCTCTGAGCTAATACAAACGAGCATAACTTTTTACTGGGATGTCTGATTGAGTCCCGTAATATATCGAGACGCTCGAAATTGAATGTTGAATCTCTGAGCCATCTCAAACGACGATAACTTTTTTCTCGGATGTCTGATTGAGTCCCGTAACATATCGAGACGCTCGAAATTGAATGTTGAAGCTCTAAGCCAATACAAACGACCATAACTTTTTACTCGGATGTCTGATTGAGTCCCGTAATATATCGAGACGCTCGAAATTGAATGTTGAATCTCTGAGCCAACTCAAACGACAATAACTTTTTACTCGGATGTCTGATTGAGTCCCGTAATATATCGAGACTCTCGAAATTGAATGTTGAATCTCTGAGCCAACTCAAACGACAATAACTTTTTTCTCAGATGTCTGATTGAGTCCCGTAACATATCGAGACGCACGAAATTGAATGTTGAAGATCTGAGCCAATACAAATGACCATAACTTTTTACTCGGATGTATGATTGAGGCTCGTAATATATCGAGACGCTCGAAATTGAATGTTGAAGCTCTGAGCCAATACAAACGACAATAACTTTTTACTCGGATGTCTGATTGAGTCCCGTAACATATCGAGACGCTCGAAATTGAATGTTGAATCTCTAAGCCAACTCAAACGACAATAACTTTTTTCTCGGATGTCTGATTGAGTCCTGTAACATATCGAGACGCTCGAAATTGAATGTTGAGGCTCTGAGCCAATTCAAACGACCATAACTTTTTACTCGGATGTATGATTGAGTCCCGTAACATATCGAGACGCTCGAAATTGAATGTTGAACCTCTGAGCCAATTCAAACGACAATAACTTTTTTCACGGATGTCTGATTGAGTCCCGTAACATATCGAGACGCTCGAAATTGAATGTTGAACCTCTGAGCAAATTCAAATGACAATAACTTTTTTCTCGGATGTCTGATTGAGTCCCGTAATATATCGAGACGCTCGAAATTGAATGTTGAATCTTTGAGCCAACTCAAACGACAATAACTTTTTTCTCGGATGTCTGATTGAGTCCCGTAACATACCGAGACGCTCAAAATTGAATGTTGAACCTCTAGGCCAATTCAAACGACAATAACTTTTTACTCGGATGTCTGATTGAGTCCCGTAACATATCGAGACGCTCGAAATTGAATGTTGAAGCTATGAGCCAATACAAACGACCATAACTTTTTACTCGGATATCTGATTGAGTCCCGTAACATATCGAGACGCTCGAAATTGAATGTTGAACCTCTGAGCAAATTCAAATGACAATAACTTTTTACTCGGATGTCTGATTGAGTCCCGTAACATATCGAGACGCTCGAAATTTAATGTTGAAGCTCTCAGCCAATACAAACGACCATAACTTTTTACTCGGATGTCTGATTGAGTCTCGTAACATATCGAGACGCTCGAAATTGAATGTTGAACCTCTGAGCCAATTCAAACGACAATAACTTTTTTCACGGATGTCTGATTGAGTCCCGTAACATATCGAGACGCTCGAAATTGAATGTTGAACCTCTGAGCAAATTCAAATGACAATAACATTTTTCTCGGATGTCTGATTGAGTCCCGTAACATACCGAGACGCTCAAAATTGAATGTTGAACCTCTAGGCCAATTCAAACGACAATAACTTTTTACTCGGATGTCTGATTGAGTCCCGTGACATATCGAGACGCTCGAAATTGAATGTTGAAGCTATGAGCCAATACAAACGACCATAACTTTTTACTCGGATATCTGATTGAGGCGCGTAATATATCGAGACGCTCAAAATTGAATGTTGAAGCTCTGAGCCAATAAAAACGACAATCACTTTTTACTCGGATGTCTGATTGAGTCCCGTAACATATCGAGACGCCAGAAATTGAATGTTGAATCTCTAAGCCAATTCAAACAACAATTACTTTTTACTCGGATGTCTGATTGAGTCCCGTAATATATCGAGATGCTCGAAATTGAATGTGAAATCTCTGAGCCAATTCAGCGACAATAACTTTTTACTCGGATGTCTGATTGAGTCCAGTAACATATCGAGACGCTCGAAATTGAATGTTGAACCTCTGAGCTAATTCAAACGACAATAACTTTTTTCTCGGATGTCTGATTGAGTCCCGTAACATATCGAGACGCTCGAAATTGAATGTTGAACCTCTGAGCTAATTCAAACGATAATAACTTTTTTCTCGGATGTCTGATTGAGTCCTGTAACATATCGAGACGCTCGAAATTGAATGTTGAAGCTCTGAGCCAATTCAAACGACAATAACTTTTTTCTCGGATGTCTGATTGAGTCCCGTAACATATCGAGACGCTCGAAATTGAATGTTGAAGCTCTGAGCCAATACAAACGACCATAACTTTTTACTCGGATGTCTGATTGAGTCCCGTAATATATCGAGACGCTCGAAATTGAATGTTGAATCTCTGAGCCAACTCAAACGACAATAACTTTTTACTCGGATGTCTGATGGAGTCCCGTAATATATCGAGACGCTCGAAATTGAATGTTGAATCTCTAAGCCAACTCAAACGACAATAACTTTTTTCTCGGATGTCTGATTGAGTCCTGTAACATATCGAGACGCTCGAAATTGAATGTTGAGGCTCTGAGCGAATACAAACGACCATAACTTTTTACTCGGATGTATGATTGAGTCCCGTAACATATCGAGACGCTCGAAATTGAATGTTGAACCTCTGAGCCAATTCAAACGACAATAACTTTTTTCACGGATGTCTGATTGAGTCCCGTAACATATCGAGACGCTCAAAATTGAATGTTGAACCTCTGAGCAAATTCAAATGACAATAACTTTTTTCTCGGATGTCTGATTGAGTCCCGTAATATATCGAGACGCTCGAAATTGAATGTTGAATCTCTGAGCCAACTCAAACGACAATAACTTTTTTCTCGGATGTCTGATTGAGTCCCGTAACATATCGAGACGCTCGAAATTGAATGTTGAACCTCTGAGCCAATTCAAACGACAATAACTTTTTTCACGGATGTCTGATTGAGTCCCGTAACATATCGACACGCTCAAAATTGAATGTTGAACCTCTGAGCAAATTCAAATGACAATAACTTTTTTCTCGGATGTCTGATTGAGTCCCGTAATATATCGAGACGCTCGAAATTGAATGTTGAATCTCTGAGCCAACTCAAACGACAATAACTTTTTTCTCGGATGTCTGATTGAGTCCCGTAACATATCGAGACGCTCGAAATTGAAAGTTGAAGCTCTGAGCCAATACAAACGACCATAACTTTTTACTCGGATGTCTGATGGAGTCCCGTAACATATCGAGACGCTCGAAATTGAAAGTTGAAGCTCTGAGCCAATACAAACGACCATAACTTTTTACTCGGATGTCTGATTGAGTCCCGTAACATATCGAGACGCTCGAAATTGAATGTTGAAGCTCTGAGCCAATACAAACGACCATAACTTTTTACTCGGATGTCTGATTGAGTCCCATAACATATCGAGACGCTCGAAATTGAATGTTGAACCTCTGAGCAAATTCAAATGACAATAACTTTTTACTCGGATGTCTGATTGAGTCCCGTAACATATCGAGACGCTCGAAATTGAATGTTGAACCTCTTAGCTAATTCAAACGACAATAACGTTTTTCACGGATGACTGATTGAGTCCCGTAACATATCGAGACGCTCGAAATTGAACGTGGAAGCTCTGAGCAAATACAAACGACCATAACTTTTTACTCGGATGTCTGATTGAGTCCCGTAATATATCGAGATCCTCAAAATTGAATGTTGAACCTCTAGGCCAATTCAAACGACAATAACTTTTTACTCGGATGTCTGATTGAGTCCCGTAACATATCGAGACGCTCGAAATTGAATGTTGAAGCTATGAGCCAATACAAACGACCATAACTTTTTACTCGGATGTCTGATTGAGGCGCGTAATATATCGAGACGCTCAAAATTGAATGTTGAAGCTCTGAGCCAATAAAAACGACAATCACTTTTTACTCGGATGTCTGATTGAGTACCGTAACATATCGAGACGCTAGAAATTGAATGTTGAATCTCTAAGCCAATTCAACGACAATAACTTCTTACTCGGATGTCTGATTGAGTCCCGTAACATATCGAGACGCTCAAAATTGAATGTTGAACCTCTAGGCCAATTCAAACGACAATAACTTTTTACTCGGATGTCTGATTGAGTCCCGTAACATATCGAGACGCTCGAAATTGAATGTTGAAGCTATGAGCCAATACAAACGACCATA
This sequence comes from Glycine soja, assembly GCF_004193775.1. NCBI lineage: Eukaryota > Viridiplantae > Streptophyta > Magnoliopsida > Fabales > Fabaceae > Glycine > Glycine soja. The sequence continues at coordinate 5,821 of NW_021144111.1, forward strand.
ACTTTTTACTCGGATGTATGATTGAGGCGCGTAATATATCGAGACGCTCAAAATTGAATGTTGAAGTTCTGAGCCAATAAAAACGATAATCACTTTTTACCCGGATGTCTGATTGAGTCCCGTAACATATCGAGACGCCAGAAATTGAATGTTGAATCTCTAAGCCAATTCAAACAACAATTACTTTTTACTCGGATGTCTGATTGAGTCCCGTAATATATCGAGATGCTCGAAATTGAATGTGAAATCTCTGAGCCAATTCAGCGACAATAACTTTTTACTCGGATGTCTGATTGAGTCCCGTAACATATCGAGACGCTCGAAATTGAATGTTGAACCTCTGAGCTAATTCAATCGACAATAACTTTTTTTTCGGATGTCTGATTGAGTCCCGTAACATATCGAGACGCTCGAAATTGAATGTTGAACCTCTGAGCCAATTCAAACGACAATAACTTTTTTCTCGGATGTCTGATTGAGTCCCGTAACATATCGAGACGCTCGAAATTGAATGTTGAACCTCTGAGCTAATTCAAACGACAATAACTTTTTTCTTGGATGTCTGATTGAGTCCCGTAACATATCGAGACGCTCGAAATTGAATGTTGAACCTCTGAGCAAATACAAACGACAATAACTTTTTTCTCGGATGTCTAATTGAGTCCCGTAACATATCGAGACGCTCGAAATTGAATATTGAACCTCTGAGCTAATTCAAACGACAATAACTTTTTTCTCGGATGTCTGATTGAGTCCCGTAACATATCGAGACGCTCGAAATTGAATGTTGAACCTCTTAGCTAATTCAAACGACAATAACTTTTTTCACGGATGACTGATTGAGTCCCGTAACATATCGAGACGCTCGAAATTGAATGTTGAAGCTCTGAGCCAATTCAAAATACAATAACTTTTTTCTCGGATGTCTGATTGAGTCCCGTAATATATCGAGATGCTCGAAATTGAATGTGGAATCTCTGAGCCAATTCAACGACAATAACTTTTTACTCGGATGTCTGATTGAGTCCCGTAACATATCGAGACGCTCGAAATTGAATCTTGAACCTCTGAGCAAATTCAAACGACAATAACTTTTTACTCGGATGTCTGATTGAGTCCCGTAACATATCGAGACGCTCGAAATTGAATGTTGAACCTCTGAGCAAATTCAAACGACAATAACTTTTTACTCGGATGTCTGATTGAGTCCCGTAACATATCGAGACGCTCGAAATTGAATGTTGAACCTCTGCGCAAATACAAACGACAATAACTTTTTTCTCGGATGTCTGATTGAGTCCCGTAACATATCGAGACGCTCGAAATTGAATGTTGAAGCTCTGAGCCAATACAAACGACCATAACGTTTTACTCGGATGTCTGATTGAGTACCGTAACATATCGAGACGCTCGAAATTGAATGTTGAACCTCTGAGCAAATTCAAATGACAATAACTTTTTACTCGGATGTCTGATTGAGTCCCGTAACATATCGAGACGCTCGAAATTGAATATTGAACCTCTGAGCTAATTCAAACGACAATAACTTTTTTCTCGGATGTCTGATTGAGTCCCGTAACATATCGAGACGCTCGAAATTGAATGTTGAACCTCTTAGCTAATTCAAACGACAATAACTTTTTTCACGGATGACTGATTGAGTCCCGTAACATATCGAGACGCTCGAAATTGAATGTTGAAGCTCTGAGCCAATTCAAAATACAATAACTTTTTTCTCGGATGTCTGATTGAGTCCCGTAATATATCGAGATGCTCGAAATTGAATGTGGAATCTCTGAGCCAATTCAACGACAATAACTTTTTACTCGGATGTCTGATTGAGTCCCGTAACATATCGAGACGCTCGAAATTGAATCTTGAACCTCTGAGCAAATTCAAACGACAATAACTTTTTACTCGGATGTCTGATTGAGTCCCGTAACATATCGAGACGCTCGAAATTGAATGTTGAACCTCTGCGCAAATACAAACGACAATAACTTTTTTCTCGGATGTCTGATTGAGTCCCGTAACATATCGAGACGCTCGAAATTGAATGTTGAAGCTCTGAGCCAATACAAACGACCATAACTTTTTACTCGGATGTCTGATTGAGTCCCGTAACATATCGAGACGCTCGAAATTGAATGTTGAACCTCTGAGCAAATTCAAATGACAATAACTTTTTTCTCGGATGTCTGATTGAGTCCCGTAACATATCGAGACGCTCGAAATTGAATGTTGAAGCTCTGAGCCAATACAAACGACCATAACTTTTTACTCGGATGTCTGATTGAGTCCCGTAACATATCGAGACGCTCGAAATTGAATGTTGAACCTCTGAGCAAATTCAAATGACAATAACTTTTTACTCGGATGTCTGATTGAGTCCCGTAACATATCGAGACGCTCGAAATTGAATGTTGAAGCTCTCAGCCAATACAAACAACCATAACTTTTTACTCGGATGTCTGATTGAGTCCCGTAACGTATCGAGACGCTCGAAATTGAATGTTGAACCTCTGAGCCAATTCAAACGACAATAACTTTTTTCACGGATGTCTGATTGAGTCCCGTAATATATCGAGATGCTCGAAATTGAATGTTGAATATCTGAGCCAACTCAAACGACGATAACTTTTTTCTCGGATGTCTGATTGAGTCCCGTAACATATCGAGACGCTCGAAATTGAATGTTGAACCTCTTAGCTAATTCAAACGACAATAACTTTTTTCACGGATGACTGATTGAGTCCCGTAACATATCGAGACGCTCGAAATTGAATGTTGAAGCTCTGAGCCAATTCAAAATACAATAACTTTTTTCTCGGATGTCTGATTGAGTCCCGTAATATATCGAGATGCTCGAAATTGAATGTGGAATCTCTGAGCCAATTCAACGACAATAACTTTTTACTCGGATGTCTGATTGAGTCCCGTAACATATCGAGACGCTCGAAATTGAATCTTGAACCTCTGAGCAAATTCAAACGACAATAACTTTTTACTCGGATGTCTGATTGAGTCCCGTAACATATCGAGACGCTCGAAATTGAATGTTGAACCTCTGAGCCAATTCAAACGACAATAACTTTTTTCACGGATGTCTGATTGAGTCCCGTAACATATCGAGACGCTCGAAATTAAATGTTGAACCTCTGAGCAAATTCAAATGACAATAACTTTTTTCTCGGATGTCTGATTGAGTCCCGTAACATATCGAGACGCTCAAAATTGAATGTTGAACCTCTAGGCCAATTCAAACGACAATAACTTTTTACTCGGATGTCTGATTGAGTCCCGTAACATATCGAGACGCTCGAAATTGAATGTTGAAGCTATGAGCCAATACAAACGACCATAACTTTTTACTCGGATGTCTGATTGAGGCGCGTAATATATCGAGACGCTCAAAATTGAATGTTGAAGCTCTGAGCCAATAAAAACGACAATCACTTTTTACTCGGATGTCTGATTGAGTCCCGTAACATATCGAGACGCTAGAAATTGAATGTTGAATCTCTAAGCCAATTCAAACAACAATTACATTTTACTCGGATGTCTGATTGAGTCCCGTAACATATCGAGATGCTCGAAATTGAATGTGAAATCTCTGAGCCAATTCAGCGACAATAACTTTTTACTCGGATGTCTGATTGAGTCCCGTAACATATCGAGACGCTCGAAATTGAATGTTGAACCTCTGAGCTAATTCAAACGACAATAAATTTTTTCTCGGATGTCTGATTGAGTTCCGTAAAATATCGAGACGCTCGAAATTGAATGTTGAAGCTCTGAGCCAATTCAAACGACAATAACATTTTACTGGGATGTCTGATTGAGTCCCGTAATATATCGAGATGCTCGAAATTGAATGTTGAATATCTGAGCCAACTCAAACGACGATAACTTTTTTCTCGGATGTCTGATTGAGTCCCGTAACATATCGAGACGCTCGAAATTGAATGTTGAACCTCTTAGCTGATTCAAACGACAATAACTTTTTTCACGGATGACTGATTGAGTCCCGTAACATATCGAGACGCTCGAAATTGAATGTTGAAGCTCTGAGCCAATTCAAAATACAATAACTTTTTTCTCGGATGTCTGATTGAGTCCCGTAATATATCGAGATGCTCGAAATTGAATGTGGAATCTCTGAGCCAATTCAACGACAATAACTTTTTACTCGGATGTCTGATTGAGTCCCGTAACATATCGAGACGCTCGAAATTGAATCTTGAACCTCTGAGCAAATTCAAACGACAATAACTTTTTACTCGGATGTCTGATTGAGTCCCGTAACATATCGAGACGCTCGAAATTGAATGTTGAACCTCTGCGCAAATACAAACGACAATAACTTTTTTCTCGGATGTCTGATTGAGTCCCGTAACATATCGAGACGCTCGAAATTGAATGTTGAAGCTCTGAGCCAATACAAACGACCATAACGTTTTACTCGGATGTCTGATTGAGTACCGTAACATATCGAGACGCTCGAAATTGAATGTTGAACCTCTGAGCAAATTCAAATGACAATAACTTTTTACTCGGATGTCTGATTGAGTCCCGTAACATATCGAGACGCTCGAAATTGAATGTTGAACCTCTGAGCTAATTCACACGACAATAACTTTTTTCTCGGATGTCTGATTGAGTTCCGTAAAATATCGAGACGCTCGAAATTGAATGTTGAAGCTCTGAGCCAATTCAAACGACAATAACTTTTTACTGGGATGTCTGATTGAGTCCCGTAATATATCGAGATGCTCGAAATTGAATGTTGAATATCTGAGCCAACTCAAACGACGATAACTTTTTTCTCGGATGTCTGATTGAGTCCCGTAACATATCGAGACGCTCGAAATTGAATGTTGAACCTCTTAGCTAATTCAAACGACAATAACTTTTTTCACGGATGACTGATTGAGTCCCGTAACATATCGAGACGCTCGAAATTGAATGTTGAAGCTCTGAGCCAATTCAAAATACAATAACTTTTTTCTCGGATGTCTGATTGAGTCCCGTAATATATCGAGATGCTCGAAATTGAATGTGGAATCTCTGAGCCAATTCAACGACAATAACTTTTTACTCGGATGTCTGATTGAGTCCCGTAACATATCGAGACGCTCGAAATTGAATCTTGAACCTCTGAGCAAATTCAAACGACAATAACTTTTTACTCGGATGTCTGATTGAGTCCCGTAACATATCGAGACGCTCGAAATTGAATGTTGAACCTCTGAGCCAATTCAAACGACAATAACTTTTTTCACGGATGTCTGATTGAGTCCCGTAACATATCGAGACGCTCGAAATTAAATGTTGAACCTCTGAGCAAATTCAAATGACAATAACTTTTTTCTCGGATGTCTGATTGAGTCCCGTAACATATCGAGACGCTCAAAATTGAATGTTGAACCTCTAGGCCAATTCAAACGACAATAACTTTTTACTCGGATGTCTGATTGAGTCCCGTAACATATCGAGACGCTCGAAATTGAATGTTGAAGCTATGAGCCAATACAAACGACCATAACTTTTTACTCGGATGTCTGATTGAGGCGCGTAATATATCGAGACGCTCAAAATTGAATGTTGAAGCTCTGAGCCAATAAAAACGACAATCACTTTTTACTCGGATGTCTGATTGAGTCCCGTAACATATCGAGACGCTAGAAATTGAATGTTGAATCTCTAAGCCAATTCAAACAACAATTACATTTTACTCGGATGTCTGATTGAGTCCCGTAACATATCGAGATGCTCGAAATTGAATGTGAAATCTCTGAGCCAATTCAGCGACAATAACTTTTTACTCGGATGTCTGATTGAGTCCCGTAACATATCGAGACGCTCGAAATTGAATGTTGAACCTCTGAGCTAATTCAAACGACAATAACTTTTTTCTCGGATGTCTGATTGAGTTCCGTAAAATATCGAGACGCTCGAAATTGAATGTTGAAGCTCTGAGCCAATTCAAACGACAATAACATTTTACTGGGATGTCTGATTGAGTCCCGTAATATATCGAGATGCTCGAAATTGAATGTTGAATATCTGAGCCAACTCAAACGACGATAACTTTTTTCTCGGATGTCTGATTGAGTCCCGTAACATATCGAGACGCTCGAAATTGAATGTTGAACCTCTTAGCTGATTCAAACGACAATAACTTTTTTCACGGATGACTGATTGAGTCCCGTAACATATCGAGACGCTCGAAATTGAATGTTGAAGCTCTGAGCCAATTCAAAATACAATAACTTTTTTCTCGGATGTCTGATTGAGTCCCGTAATATATCGAGATGCTCGAAATTGAATGTGGAATCTCTGAGCCAATTCAACGACAATAACTTTTTACTCGGATGTCTGATTGAGTCCCGTAACATATCGAGACGCTCGAAATTGAATCTTGAACCTCTGAGCAAATTCAAACGACAATAACTTTTTACTCGGATGTCTGATTGAGTCCCGTAACATATCGAGACGCTCGAAATTGAATGTTGAACCTCTGCGCAAATACAAACGACAATAACTTTTTTCTCGGATGTCTGATTGAGTCCCGTAACATATCGAGACGCTCGAAATTGAATGTTGAAGCTCTGAGCCAATACAAACGACCATAACGTTTTACTCGGATGTCTGATTGAGTACCGTAACATATCGAGACGCTCGAAATTGAATGTTGAACCTCTGAGCAAATTCAAATGACAATAACTTTTTACTCGGATGTCTGATTGAGTCCCGTAACATATCGAGACGCTCGAAATTGAATGTTGAACCTCTGAGCTAATTCAAACGACAATAACTTTTTTCTCGGATGTCTGATTGAGTTCCGTAAAATATCGAGACGCTCGAAATTGAATGTTGAAGCTCTGAGCCAATTAAAACGACAATAACTTTTTACTGGGATGTCTGATTGAGTCCCGTAATATATCGAGATGCTCGAAATTGAATGTTGAATATCTGAGCCAACTCAAACGACGATAACTTTTTTCTCGGATGTCTGATTGAGTCCCGTAACATATCGAGACGCTCGAAATTGAATGTTGAACCTCTTAGCTAATTCAAACGACAATAACTTTTTTCACGGATGACTGATTGAGTCCCGTAACATATCGAGACGCTCGAAATTGAATGTTGAAGCTCTGAGCCAATTCAAAATACAATAACTTTTTTCTCGGATGTCTGATTGAGTCCCGTAATATATCGAGATGCTCGAAATTGAATGTGGAATCTCTGAGCCAATTCAACGACAATAACTTTTTACTCGGATGTCTGATTGAGTCCCGTAACATATCGAGACGCTCGAAATTGAATCTTGAACCTCTGAGCAAATTCAAACGACAATAACTTTTTACTCGGATGTCTGATTGAGTCCCGTAACATATCGAGACGCTCGAAATTGAATGTTGAACCTCTGCGCAAATACAAACGACAATAACTTTTTTCTCGGATGTCTGATTGAGTCCCGTAACATATCGAGACGCTCAAAATTGAATGTTGAAGCTCTGAGCCAATACAAACGACCATAACTTTTTACTCGGATGTCTGATTGAGTCCCGTAACATATCGAGACGCTCGAAATTGAATGTTGAACCTCTGAGCTAATTCAAACGACAATAACTTTTTTCTCGGATGTCTGATTGAGTTCCGTAAAATATCGAGACGCTCGAAATTGAATGTTGAAGCTCTGAGCCAATTCAAACGACAATAACTTTTTACTGGGATGTCTGATTGAGTCCCGTAATATATCGAGATGCTCGAAATTGAATGTTGAATATCTGAGCCAACTCAAACGACGATAACTTTTTTCTCGGATGTCTGATTGAGTCCCGTAACATATCGAGACGCTCGAAATTGAATGTTGAACCTCTTAGCTAATTCAAACGACAATAACTTTTTTCACGGATGACTGATTGAGTCCCGTAACATATCGAGACGCTCGAAATTGAATGTTGAAGCTCTGAGCCAATTCAAAATACAATAACTTTTTTCTCGGATGTCTGATTGAGTCCCGTAATATATCGAGATGCTCGAAATTGAATGTGGAATCTCTGAGCCAATTCAACGACAATAACTTTTTACTCGGATGTCTGATTGAGTCCCGTAACATATCGAGACGCTCGAAATTGAATCTTGAACCTCTGAGCAAATTCAAACGACAATAACTTTTTACTCGGATGTCTGATTGAGTCCCGTAACATATCGAGACGCTCGAAATTGAATGTTGAACCTCTGCGCAAATACAAACGACAATAACTTTTTTCTCGGATGTCTGATTGAGTCCCGTAACATATCGAGACGCTCGAAATTGAATGTTGAAGCTCTGAGCCAATACAAACGACCATAACTTTTTACTCGGATGTCTGATTGAGTCCCGTAACATATCGAGACGCTCGAAATTGAATGTTGAACCTCTGAGCAAATTCAAATGACAATAACTTTTTAATCGGATGTCTGATTGAGTCCCGTAACATATCGAGACGCTCGAAATTGAATGTTGAAGCTCTCAGCCAATACAAACAACCATAACTTTTTACTCGGATGTCTAATTGAGTCCCGTAACATATCGAGACGCTCGAAATTGAATATTGAACCTCTGAGCTAATTCAAACGACAATAACGTTTTTCTCGGATGTCTGATTGAGTCCCGTAACATATCGAGACGCTCGAAATTGAATGTTGAACCTCTTAGCTAATTCAAACGACAATAACTTTTTTCACGGATGACTGATTGAGTCCCGTAACATATCGAGACGCTCGAAATTGAATGTTGAAGCTCTGAGCCAATTCAAAATACAATAACTTTTTTCTCGGATGTCTGATTGAGTCCCGTAATATATCGAGATGCTCGAAATTGAATGTGGAATCTCTGAGCCAATTCAACGACAATAACTTTTTACTCGGATGTCTGATTGAGTCCCGTAACATATCGAGACGCTCGAAATTGAATCTTGAACCTCTGAGCAAATTCAAACGACAATAACTTTTTTCTCGGATGTCTGATTGAGTCCCGTAACATATCGAGACGCTCGAAATTGAATGTTGAACCTCTGCGCAAATACAAACGACAATAACTTTTTTCTCGGATGTCTGATTGAGTCCCGTAACATATCGAGACGCTCGAAATTGAATGTTGAAGCTCTGAGCCAATACAAACGACCATAACTTTTTACTCGGATGTCTGATTGAGTCCCGTAACATATCGAGACGCTCGGAATTGAATGTTGAACCTCTGAGCAAATTCAAATGACAATAACTTTTTACTCGGATGTCTGATTGAGTCCCGTAACATATCGAGACGCTCGAAATTGAATGTTGAAGCTCTCAGCCAATACAAACAACCATAACTTTTTACTCGGATGTCTGATTGAGTCCCGTAACATATCGAGACGCTCGAAATTGAATGTTGAACCTCTGAGCCAATTCAAACGACAATAACTTTTTTCACGGATGTCTAATTGAGTCCCGTAACATATCGAGACGCTCGAAATTAAATGTTGAACCTCTGAGCAAATTCAAATGACAATAACTTTTTTCTCGGATGTCTGATTGAGTCCCGTAACATATCGAGACGCTCAAAATTGAATGTTGAACCTCTAGGCCAATTCAAACGACAATAACTTTTTACTCGGATGTCTGATTGAGTCCCGTAACATATCGAGACGCTCGAAATTGAATCTTGAACCTCTGAGCAAATTCAAACGACAATAACTTTTTACTCGGATGTCTGATTGAGTCCCGTAACATATCGAGACGCTCGAAATTGAATGTTGAACCTCTGCGCAAATACAAACGACAATAACTTTTTTCTCGGATGTCTGATTGAGTCCCGTAACATATCGAGACGCTCGAAATTGAATGTTCAAGCTCTGAGCCAATACAAACGACCATAACTTTTTACTCGGATGTCTGATTGAGTCCCGTAACATATCGAGACGCTCGGAATTGAATGTTGAACCTCTGAGCCAATTCAAACGACAATAACTTTTTTCACGGATGTCTAATTGAGTCCCGTAACATATCGAGACGCTCGAAATTAAATGTTGAACCTCTGAGCAAATTCAAATGACAATAACTTTTTTCTCGGATGTCTGATTGAGTCCCGTAACATATCGAGACGCTCAAAATTGAATGTTGAACCTCTAGGCCAATTCAAACGACAATAACTTTTTACTCGGATGTCTGATTGAGTCCCGTAACATATCGAGACGCTCGAAATTGAATGTTGAAGCTATGAGCCAATACAAACGACCATAACTTTTTACTCGGATGTCTGATTGAGGCGCGAAATATATCGAGACGCTCAAAATTGAATGTTGAAGCTCTGAGCCAATAAAAACGACAATCACTTTTTACTCGGATGTCTGATTGAGTCCCGTAACATATCGAGACGCTAGAAATTGAATGTTGAATCTCTAAGCCAATTCAAACAACAATTACATTTTACTCGGATGTCTGATTGAGTCCCGTAACATATCGAGATGCTCGAAATTGAATGTGAAATCTCTGAGCCAATTCAGCGACAATAACTTTTTACTCGGATGTCTGATTGAGTCCCGTAACATATCGAGACGCTCGAAATTGAATGTTGAACCTCTGAGCTAATTCAAACGACAATAACTTTTTTCTCGGATGTCTGATTGAGTTCCGTAAAATATCGAGACGCTCGAAATTGAATGTTGAAGCTCTGAGCCAATTCAAACGACAATAACTTTTTACTGGGATGTCTGATTGAGTCCCGTAATATATCGAGATGCTCGAAATTGAATGTTGAATATCTGAGCCAACTCAAACGACGATAACTTTTTTCTCGGATGTCTGATTGAGTCCCGTAACATATCGAGACGCTCGAAATTGAATGTTGAACCTCTTAGCTAATTCAAACGACAATAACTTTTTACTCGGATGTCTGATTGAGTCCCGAAACATATCGAGACGCTCGAAAATGAATGTTGAAGCTCTGAGCTAATACAAACGACCATAACTTTTTACTCGGATGTCTGATTGAGTCCCGTAATATATCGAGACACTCGAAATTGAATGTTGAATCTCTGAGCCAACTCAAACGACAATAACTTTTTACTCGTATGTCTGATGGAGTCCCGTAATATATCGAGACGCTCGAAATTGAATGTTGAATCTCTAAGCCAACTCAAACAACAATAACTTTTTTCTCGGATGTCTGATTGAGTTCTGAAACATATCGAGACGCTCGAAATTGAATGTTGAAGCTCTGAGCCAATTCAAACGACAATAACTTTTTTCTCGGATGTCTGATTGAGTCCCGTAACATATCGAGACGCTCGAAATTGAATGTTGAACCTCTGAGCGAATTCAAACGACAATAACGTTTTTCTCGGCTGTCTGATTGAGTCCCGTAACATATCGAGACGCTCGAAATTGAATATTGAACCTCTGAGCTAATTCAAACGACAATAACTTTTTTCTCGGATGTCTGATTGAGTCCCGTAACATATCGAGACGCTCGAAATTGAATGTTGAACCTCTTAGCTAATTCAAACGACAATAACTTTTTTCACGGATGACTGATTGAGTCCCGTAACATATCGAGACGCTCGAAATTGAATGTTGAACCTCTGAGCCAATTCAAAATACAATAACTTTTTTCTCGGATGTCTGATTGAGTCCCGTAATATATCGAGATGCTCGAAATTGAATGTGGAATCTCTGAGCCAATTCAACGACAATAACTTTTTACTCGGATGTCTGATTGAGTCCCGTAACATATCGAGACGCTCGAAATTGAATCTTGAACCTCTGAGCAAATTCAAACGACAATAACTTTTTACTCGGATGTCTGATTGAGTCCCGTAACATATCGAGACGCTCGAAATTGAATGTTGAACCTCTGAGCAAATACAAACGACAATAACTTTTTTCTCGGATGTCTGATTGAGTCCCGTAACATATCGAGACGCTCGAAATTGAATGTTGAACCTCTGAGCGAATTCAAACGACAATAACTTTTTTCTCGGATGTCTGATTGAGTCCCGTAACATATCGAGACGCTCGAAATTGAATGTTGAACCTCTGAGCTAATTCAAACGACAATAACTTTTTTCTCGGATGTCTGATTGAGTCCTGTAACATATCGAGACGCTCGAAATTGAATGTTGAAGCTCTGAGCCAATTCAAACGACAATAACTTTTTTCTCGAATGTCTGATTGAGTCCCGTAACATATCGAGACGCTCGAAATTGAATGTTGAACCTCTTAGCTAATTCAAACGACAATAACCTTTTTCTCGGATGTCTGATTGAGTCCCGTAACATATCGAGACGCTCGAAATTGAATGTGGAATCTCTGAGCCAGTTCTAACGACAATAACGTTTTACTCGGGTGTCTGATTGAGTCCCGTAACATATCGAGACGCTCGAAATTGACTGTTGAAGCTCTGAGCCAATTCAAACGACCATAACTTTTTACTCGGATGTCTGATTGAGTCCCATAATATATCGAGACGCTCGAAATTGAATGTTGAATCTCTGAGCCAACTCAAACGACAATAACTTTTTTCCCGGATGTCTGATTGAGTCCCGTAACATATCGAGACGCTCGAAATTGAACGTGGAAGCTCTGAGCAAATACAAACGACCATAACTTTTTACTCGGATGTCTAATTGAGGCGCGTAATATATCGAGACGCTCGAAATTGAATGTTAAAGCTCTGAGCCAATAAAAACGACAATCACTTTTTACTCGGATGTCTGATTGAGTCCCGTAACATATCGAGACGCTCGAAATTGAATGTTGAACCTCTGAGCTAAATCAAACGACAATAACTTTTTACTCGGATGTCTGATTGAGTCCCGTAACATATCGAGACGCTCGAAATTGAATGTTGAACCTCTGAGCAAATTCAAACGACAATAACTTTTTACTCGGATGTCTGATTGAGTCCTGTAACATATCGAGACGCTCGAAATTGAATGTTGAACCTCTGAGCTAATTCAAACGACAATAACTTTTTTCTCGGATGTCTGATTGAGTCCTGTAACATATCGAGACGCTCGAAATTGAATGTTGAAGCTCTGAGCCAATTCAAACGACAATAACTTTTTTCTCGGATGTCTGATTGAGTCCCGTAACAAATCGAGACCCTCAAAATTGAATGTTGAACCTCTGAGCAAATTCAAACGACAATAACGTTTTTCTCGGATGTCTGATTGAGTCCCGTAACATATCGAGACGCTCGAAATTGAATGTGGAATCTCTGAGCCAGTTCTAACGACAATAACTTTTTACTCGGATGTCTGATTGAGTCCCGTAACATATCGAGACGCTCGAAATTGACTGTTGAAGCTCTGAGCCAATTCAAACGACCATAACTTTTTACTCGGATGTCTGATTGAGTCCCATAATATATCGAGACGCTCGAAATTGAATGTGGAATCTCTGAGCCAACTCAAACGACAATAACTTTTTTCCCGGATGTCTGATTGAGTCCTGTAACATATCGAGACGCTCGAAATTGAACGTGGAAGCTCTGAGCAAATACAAACGACCATAACTTTTTACTCGGATGTCTGATTGAGGCGCGTAATATATCGAGACGCTCGAAATTGAATGTTAAAGCTCTGAGCCAATAAAAACGACAATCACTTTTTACTCGGACGTCTGATTGAGTCCCGTAACATATCGAGACGCTCGAAATTGAATGTTGAACCTCTGAGCCAATTGAAACGACAATAACTTTTTTCACGGATGTCTGATTGAGTCCCGTAACATATCGAGACGCTCGAAATTGAATGTTGAACCTCTGAGCAAATTCAAATGACAATAACTTTTTTCTCGGATGTCTGATTGAGTCCCGTAACATATCGAGACGCTCGAAATTGAAAGTTGAAGCTCTAAGCCAATTCAAACAACAATTACTTTTTACTCGGATGTCTGATTGAGTCCTGTAATATATCAAGATGCTCGAAATTGAATGTGGAATCTCTGAGCCAGTTCTAAGGACAATAACTTTTTACTCGGATGTCTGATTGAGTCCCGTAACATATCGAGACGCTCGAAATTGAATGTTGAACCTCTGAGCTAAATCAAACGACAATAACTTTTTTCCCGGATGTCTGATTGAGTCCCGTAACATATCGAGACGCTCGAAATTGAACGTGGAAGCTCTGAGCAAATACAAACGACCATAACTTTTTACTCGGATGTCTAATTGAGGCGCGTAATATATCGAGACGCTCGAAATTGAATGTTAAAGCTCTGAGCCAATAAAAACGACAATCACTTTTTACTCGGATGTCTGATTGAGTCCCGTAACATATCGAGACGCTCGAAATTGAATGTTGAACCTCTGAGCTAAATCAAACGACAATAACTTTTTACTCGGATGTCTGATTGAGTCCCGTAACATATCGAGACGCTCGAAATTGAATGTTGAACCTCTGAGCAAATTCAAACGACAATAACTTTTACTCGGATGTCTGATTGAGTCCTGTAACATATCGAGACGCTCGAAATTGAATGTTGAACCTCTGAGCTAATTCAAACGACAATAACTTTTTTCTCGGATGTCTGATTGAGTCCTGTAACATATCGAGACGCTCGAAATTGAATGTTGAAGCTCTGAGCCAATTCAAACGACAATAACTTTTTTCTCGGATGTCTGATTGAGTCCCGTAACAAATCGAGACCCTCAAAATTGAATGTTGAACCTCTGAGCAAATTCAAACGACAATAACGTTTTTCTCGGATGTCTGATTGAGTCCCGTAACATATCGAGACGCTCGAAATTGAATGTGAATCTCTGAGCCATTCTAACGACAATAACTTTTTACTCGGATGTCTGATTGAGTCCCGTAAATATCGAGACGCTCGAAATTGAATGTTGAAGCTCTGAGCCAATTCAAACGACAATAACTTTTTACATCGGATGTCTGATTGAGTCCCGTAATATATCGAGACGCTCGAATTGAATGTTGAATCTCTGAGCAACTCAAACGACAATAACTTTTTTCCGGATGTCTGATTGAGTCCTGTAACATATCGAGACGCCTCGAAATTGACGTGGAAGCTCTGAGCAAATACAAACGACCATAACTTTTACTCGGATGTCTGATTGAGGCGCGTAATATATCGAG
>NW_021144112.1:0-27169 GCF_004193775.1 Glycine soja
ACTATTTCAATTTCTCGAGAGCTTCCGTTGTTCAATTTCGAGCGTCTCGAAATATGATGCGCCTGAATCGGACCTCCGTGTGAAAAGTTATGACGATTTGAATTTCTCGTCAGCTTCCGTTGTTCAATTTCGAACGTCTCGATATATTATGCGCCTGAATCGGACATCCGAGTGAAAAGTTATGACCATTTGAATTTCTCGAGAGCATCCGTTGTTCAATTACGAACCTCTCCATTTATTATGCACCTGAATCGGAAATCCGAGAGAAAAGTTATGACCATTTAAATTTCTCGAGAGCTTCCGTTGTTCAAATTCGAGCGTCTCGATATATGATGCGCCTGAATCGGACCTCCGTGTGAAAAGTTATGACCATTTGAATTTCTCGTCAGCTTCTGTTGTTCAATTTCGAATGTCTCGACATGTGATGTGCCTGAATTGGACCTCCGTGTGTAAAGTTATGACCATTTTAATTTCTCGAGAGCTTCCATTGTTCAATTTCGAGCGTCTCGATATATTATGCGCTTGAATCGGACATCCAAGTGAAAATTTATGTCCAGTAGAAATTCTTGAAAGCAGCCGTGGTTCAATAACCAACGTCTCGATATATTATGCACCTGAATCGGACATCCGTATGAAAAGTGTTGACCATTTTAATTTCTCGAGAGCTTCCGTTGTTCAATATTGAGCGTCTCGATAAATGATGCGCCTGAATTGGACCTCCGTGTGAAAAGTTATGACCATTTGAATTTCTCGACATCTTCTGTTGTTCAATTTCGAGCGTCTCGATATATTATGTGTCTGAATCGGACATCCGAGTGAAAAGTTATGTCCATTCTAATTTCTCGAGAGCTTCCGTTGTTCAATTTCGAGCGTCTCGATATACTATGCAGCTGAATCGGACTTCCGTATGAAAAGTTATGACCATTTGAATTTCTCGAGAGCTTCCGTTGTTCAATCTCGAGCGTCTCGATATATGATGCGCCTGAATCGGACCTCCGTGTGAAAAGTTATGACCATTTGAATTTCTCGAGATCTTCCGTTGTTCAATTTTAAGTGTCTCCATATGTGATGTGCCTGAATCGGACCTCTGTGTGAGAAGTTATGACCATTTGAATTTCTAGAGAGATTTCGTTGTTCAATTTCGAGCGTCTCGATATATTATGCGCTTGAATCGGACATCCGAGTGAAAATTTATGACCATTTGAATTTCTCGAGAGCATCCGTTGTTCAATAACCAACGTCTCGATATATTATGAGCCTGAATCGGACATCCGAGTGAAAAGTTATGACCATTTCAATTTCTCGAGGGCTTCCGTTGTTCAATTTCGAGCGTCTCGATATATTATGCGCTTGAATCGGATGTCCGAGTGAAAATTTATGACGATTTGAATTTCTCGAGAGCAGCCGTTGTTCGATAACCAATGTCTCGATATATTATGCACCTGAATCGGACATTCGTATGAAAAGTTATGACCATTTTAATTTCTCGAGAGCTTCTGTTGTTCAATATCGGGCGTCTTGATATATTATGCGCCTGAGTCGGACATCCGAGTGAAAAGTTATGACCATTTCAATTTCTCGAGAGCTTCCGTTGTTCAATTTCGAGCGTCTCGATATATTATGCGCTTGAATCGGACATCCGAGTGAAAATTTATGACCAGTAGAAATTCTCGAGAGCAGCCGTGGTTCAATAACCAATGTCTCGATATATTATGCACCTGAATCGGACATCCGTATGAAAAGTGATGACCATTTTAATTTCTCGAGAGCTTCCGTTGTTCAATATTGAGCGTCTCGTTATATTATGCGCCTGAATCGGACATCTGAGTGAAAAGTTATGACCATTTTAATTTCTCGAGAGCTTCCGTTGTTCAATTTCGAGAGTCTCGAAATATGATTCGCCTGAATCGGACCTCCGTGTGAAAACTTATGCCATTTGAATTTCTCGTCAGCTTCCGTTGTTCTATTTCGAGCGTCTCGATATATTATGCGCTTGAATCGGATATCCGAGTGAAAATTTATGACCATTTGAATTTCTCGAGAGCAGCCGTTGTTCAATAACCAATGTCTCGATATATTATGCACCTGAATCGGTCATCCGTATGAAAAGTTATGACCATTTTAATTTCTCGAGAGCTTCCGTTGTTCAATATCGAGCGTCTCGATATATTATGCGCCTGAATCGGACATCTGAGTGAAAAGGTATGACCATTTTAATTTCTCGAGAGCTTTCGTTGTTCAATTTCGAGAGTCTCGAAATATGATGCGCCTGAATCGGACCTCCGTGTGAAAAGTTATGACCATTTGAATTTCTCGTCAGCTTTCGTTTTTCAATTTCGAACATCTCCACATGTGCCTGAATCGGACCTCCGTGGGTAAAGTTATGACCATTTTAATTTCTCGAGAGCTTCCGTTGTTCAATTTCGAGCGTCTCGATATATGATACGCCTGAATCGGACATCCGAATGAAAAGTTATGACCATTTTAATTTCTCGAGAGCTTCCGTTGTTCTATTTCGAGCGTCTCGATATATTATGCGCTTGAATCGGACGTCCGAGTGAAAATTTATGACGATTTGAATTTCTCGAGAGCAGCCGTTGTTCAATAACCAATGTCTCGATATATTATGCACCTGAATCGGACATTCGTATGAAAAGTTATGACCATTTTAATTTCTCGAGAGCTTCTGTTGTTCAATATCGGGCGTCTTGATATATTATGCGCCTGAGTCGGACATCCGAGTGAAAAGTTATGACCATTTCAATTTCTCGAGAGCTTCCGTTGTTCAATATCGAGAGTCTCGAAATATGATGCGCTCTAATCGGACATCCGAGTGAAAACTTATGACCATTTGAATTTCCCGAGAGCATCCGTTGTTCAATAACCAACATCTCGATATATTATGAGCATGAATCGGACATCCGAGTGAAAAGTTATGACCATTTCAATATCTCGAGGGCTTCCGTTGTTCAATTTCGAGCGTCTCAATATATTATGCGCTTGAATCGGACATCTGAGAAAAAAGTTATGACCATTTTAATTTCTCGAGAGCTTCCATTGTTCAATATCGAGAGTCTCGAAATATGATGCGCCTGAACCGGACCTCCGTGTGAAAAGTTATGACCATTTGAATTTCTCGCCAGCTTCTGTTTTTCAATTTCGAACGTCTCGACATGTGATGTGCCTGAATCGGAACTCCGTGTGTAAAGTTATGACCATTTTAATTTCTCGAGAGCTTCCGTTGTTCAATTTCAAACGTCTCGATATATGATGCGCCTGAATCGGACATCCGAATGAAAAGTTATGACCATTTTAATTTCTCGAGAGCTTCCGTTGTTCTATTTCGAGCGACTCGATATGTTATGCGCCTGAATCGGACATCCGTGTAAAATTTCATGACCTTTTGAATTTCTCGAGAGCAGCCGTTGTTCAATAACCAATGTCTCGATATATTATGCCCCTGAATCGAACATCCGAGTGAAAAGTTATGACCATTACAATTGCTCGAGGGCTTCCGTTGTTCAATTTCGAGCGTCTCGATATATTATGCGCTCTAATCGGACATCTGAGTGAAAATTTATGACCATTTGAATTTCCCGAGAGCATCCGTTTTTCAATAACCAACATCTCGATATATTATGAGCCTGAATCGGACATCCGAGTGAAAAGTTATGACCATTTCAATTTCTCGAGGGCTTCTATTGTTCAATTTCGAGCGTCTCAATATATTATGCGCTTGAATCGGACATCCGAGTGAAAATTTATGACCATTTGAATTTCTCAAGAGCATCCGCTGTTCAATAACCACCGTCTCGATATATTATGAGCCTGAATCGGACATCCGTATGAAAAGTTATGACCATTTTAATTTCTCGAGGGCTTCCGTTGTTCAATGTCGAGCGTCTCGATATATTATGCGCCTGAATCGGACATCTGAGTGAAAAGTTATGACCATTTTAATTTCTCGAGAGCTTTCGTTGTTCAATTTCGAGAGTCTCGAAATATGATGCGCCTGAATCGGACCTCCGTGTGAAAAGTTATGACCATTTGAATTTCTCGTCAGCTTCCGTTTTTCAATTTCGAACGTCTCGACATGTGATGTGCCTGAATCTTACCTCCGTGTGTAAAGTTATGACCATTTTAATTTCTCGAGAGCTTCCGTTGTTCAATTTCGAGCATCTCGATATATGATGCGCCTGAATCGGACATCTGAATGAAAAGTTATGACCATTTTAATTTCTTGAGAGCTTCCTTTGTTCTATTTCGAGCGTCTCGATATATTATGCGCTTGAATCGGTCATCTGAGTGAAAATTTATGACCATTTGAATTTCTCGAGAGCAACCGTTGTTCAATAACCAATGGCTCGATATATTATGTACCTGAATCGGACATTCGTATGAAAAGTTATGACCATTTTAATTTCTCGAGAGCTTCTGTTGTTCAATATCGGGCGTCTCGATTTATTATGCGCCTGAGTCGGACATTCGAGTGAAAAGTTATGACCATTTCAATTTCTCGAGAGCTTCCGTTGTTCAATTTCGAGCGTCTCAATATATTATGCGCCTGAATCAGACATCTGAGTCAAAAGTTATGACCATTTCAATTTCTCGAGAGCTTCCGTTGTTCAATATCGAGAGTCTCGAAATATGATGCGCTCTAATCGGACATCCGAGTGAAAACTTATGACCATTTGAATTTCCCGAGAGCATCCGTTGTTCAATAACCAACATCTCGATATATTATGAGCATGAATCGGACATCCGAGTGAAAAGTTATGACCATTTCAATATCTCGAGGGCTTCCGTTGTTCAATTTCGAGCGTCTCGATATATTATGCGCTTGAATCGGACATCCGAGTGAAAATTTATGACCATTTGAAATTCTCGAGACCATCCGTTGTTCAATAACCAACGTCTTGATATATTATGAGCCTGAATCGGTCATCCGAGTGAAAAGTTATGACCATTTCAATTTCTCGAGGGCTTCCGTTGTTCAATTCCGAGCATCTCAATATATTATGCGCCTGAATCAGACATCTGAGTCAAAAGTTATGACCATTTTAATTTCTCGAGAGCTTCCGTTGTTCAATATCGAGAGTCTCGAAATATGATGCGCCTGAATCGGACCTCCGTGTGAAAAGTTATGACCATTTGAATTTCTCGTCAGCTTCCGTTTTCAATTTCGAACGGCTCGACATGTGATGTGCCTGAATCGGACCTCCGTGTGTAAAGTTATGACCATTTTAATTTCTCGAGAGCTTCCGTTGTTCAATTTCGAGCATCACGATATATGATACGCCTGAATCGGACATCCGAATGAAAAGTTATGACCATTTTAATTTCTCGAGAGCTTCCGTTGTTCTATTTCGAGCGTCTCGATATATTATGCGCTTGAATCGGACGTCCGAGTGAAAATTTATGACGATTTGAATTTCTCGAGAGCAGCCGTTGTTCAATAACCAATGTCTCGATATATTATGCACCTGAATCGGACATTCGTATGAAAAGTTATGACCATTTTAATTTCTCGAGAGCTTCCGTTGTTCAATATCGGGCGTCTTGATATATTATGCGCCTGAGTCGGACATCCGAGTGAAAAGTTATGACCATTTCAATTTCTCGAGAGCTTCCGTTGTTCAATTTCGAGCGTCTCGATATATTATGCGCTTGAATCGGACATCCGAGTGAAAATTTATGACCAGTAGAAATTCTCGAGAGCAGCCGTGGTTCAATAACCAATGTCTCGATATATTATGCACCTGAATCGGACATCCGTATGAAAAGTGATGAACATTTTAATTTCTCGAGAGCTTCCGTTGTTCAATATTGAGCGTCTCGTTATATTATGCGCCTGAATCGGACATCTGAGTGAAAAGTTATGACCATTTTCATTTCTCGAGAGCTTCCGTTGTTCAATTTCGAGAGTCTCGAAATATGATGCGCCTGAATCGGACCTCCGTGTGAAAAGTTATGACCATTTGAATTTCTCGAGAGCTTCCGTTGTTCAATTTCGAGCATCTCGATATATGATGCGCCTGAATCGGACATCCGAATGAAAAGTTATGACCGTTTTAATTTCTTGAGAGCTTCCGTTGTTCTATTTCGAGCGTCTCGATATATTATGCGCTTGAATCGGACATCCGAGTGAAAATTTATGACCATTTGAATTTCTCGAGAGCAGCCGTTGTTCAATAACCAATGTCTCGATATATTATGCTCCTGAATCGGACATTCGTGTGTAAAGTTATGACCATTTTAATTTCTCGAGAGCTTCCATTTTTCAATATTGAGCGTCTTGATATATTATGCGCCTGAGTCGGACATCCGAGTGAAAAGTTATGACCATTTCAATTTCTCGAGAGCTTCCGTTGTTCAATATCGAGAGTCTCGAAATATGATGCGCTCTAATCGGACATCCGAGTGAAAACTTATGACCATTTGAATTTCCCGAGAGCATCCGTTGTTCAATAACCAACATCTCGATATATTATGAGCATGAATCGGACATCCGAGTGAAAAGTTATGACCATTTCAATATCTCGAGGGCTTCCGTTGTTCAATTTCGAGCGTCTCGATATATTATGCGCTTGAATCGGACATCCGAGTGAAAATTTATGACCATTTGAAATTCTCGAGACCATCCGTTGTTCAATAACCAACGTCTTGATATATTATGAGCCTGAATCGGTCATCCGAGTGAAAAGTTATGACCATTTCAATTTCTCGAGGGCTTCCGTTGTTCAATTCTGAGCATCTCAATATATTATGCGCCTGAATCAGACATCTGAGTCAAAAGTTATGACCATTTCAATTTCTCGAGAGCTTCCGTTGTTCAATATCGAGAGTCTCGAAATATGATGCGCTCTAATCGGACATCCGAGTGAAAACTTATGACCATTTGAATTTCCCGAGAGCATCCGTTGTTCAATAACCAACATCTCGATATATTATGAGCATGAATCGGACATCCGAGTGAAAAGTTATGACCATTTCAATATCTCGAGGGCTTCCGTTGTTCAATTTCGAGCGTCTCGATATATTATGCGCTTGAATCGGACATCCGAGTGAAAATTTATGACCATTTGAAATTCTCGAGACCATCCGTTGTTCAATAACCAACGTCTTGATATATTATGAGCCTGAATCGGTCATCCGAGTGAAAAGTTATGACCATTTCAATTCCTCGAGGGCTTCCGTTGTTCAATTCCGAGCATCTCAATATATTATGCGCCTGAATCAGACATCTGAGTCAAAAGTTATGACCATTTTAATTTCTCGAGAGCTTCCGTTGTTCAATATCGAGAGTCTCGAAATATGATGCGCCTGAATCGGACCTCCGTGTGAAAAGTTATGGCCATTTGAATTTCTCGTCAGCTTCCGTTTTCAATTTCGAACGGCTCGACATGTGATGTGCCTGAATCGAACCTCCGTGTGTAAAGTTATGACCATTTTAATTTCTCGAGAGCTTCCGTTGTTCAATTTCGAGCATCACGATATATGATACGCCTGAATCGGACATCCGAATGAAAAGTTATGACCATTTTAATTTCTCGAGAGCTTCCGTTGTTCTATTTCGAGCGTCTCGATATATTATGCGCTTGAATCGGACGTCCGAGTGAAAATTTATGACGATTTGAATTTCTCGAGAGCAGCCGTTGTTCAATAACCAATGTCTCGATATATTATGCACCTGAATCGGACATTCGTATGAAAAGTTATGACCATTTTAATTTCTCGAGAGCTTCCGTTGTTCAATATCGGGCGTCTTGATATATTATGCGCCTGAGTCGGACATCCGAGTGAAAAGTTATGACCATTTCAATTTCTCGAGAGCTTCCGTTGTTCAATTTCGAGCGTCTCGATATATTATGCGCTTGAATCGGACATCCGAGTGAAAATTTATGACCAGTAGAAATTCTCGAGAGCAGCCGTGGTTCAATAACCAATGTCTCGATATATTATGCACCTGAATCGGACATCCGTATGAAAAGTGATGAACATTTTAATTTCTCGAGAGCTTCCGTTGTTCAATATTGAGCGTCTCGTTATATTATGCGCCTGAATCGGACATCTGAGTGAAAAGTTATGACCATTTTAATTTCTCGAGAGCTTCCGTTGTTCAATTTCGAGAGTCTCGAAATATGATGCGCCTGAATCGGACCTCCGTGTGAAAAGTTATGACCATTTGAATTTCTCGAGAGCTTCCGTTGTTCAATTTCGAGCATCTCGATATATGATGCGCCTGAATCGGACATCCGAATGAAAAGTTATGACCGTTTTAATTTCTTGAGAGCTTCCGTTGTTCTATTTCGAGCGTCTCGATATATTATGCGCTTGAATCGGACATCCGAGTGAAAATTTATGACCATTTGAATTTCTCGAGAGCAGCCGTTGTTCAATAACCAATGTCTCGATATATTATGCACCTGAATCGGACATTCGTGTGTAAAGTTATGACCATTTTAATTTCTCGAGAGCTTCCGTTTTTCAATATTGAGCGTCTTGATATATTATGCGCCTGAGTCGGACATCCGAGTGAAAAGTTATGACCATTTCAATTTCTCGAGAGCTTCCGTTGTTCAATATCGAGAGTCTCGAAATATGAAGCGCTCTAATCGGACATCCGAGTGAAAACTTATGACCATTTGAATTTCCCGAGAGCATCCGTTGTTCAATAACCAACATCTCGATATATTATGAGCATGAATCGGACATCCGAGTGAAAAGTTATGACCATTTCAATATCTCGAGGGCTTCCGTTGTTCAATTTCGAGCGTCTCGATATATTATGCGCTTGAATCGGACATCCGAGTGAAAATTTATGACCATTTGAAATTCTCGAGACCATCCGTTGTTCAATAACCAACGTCTTGATATATTATGAGCCTGAATCGGTCATCCGAGTGAAAAGTTATGACCATTTCAATTTCTCGAGGGCTTCCGTTGTTCAATTCCGAGCATCTCAATATATTATGCGCCTGAATCAGACATCTGAGTCAAAAGTTATGACCATTTTAATTTCTCGAGAGCTTCCGTTGTTCAATATCGAGAGTCTCGAAATATGATGCGCCTGAATCGGACCTCCGTGTGAAAAGTTATGACCATTTGAATTTCTCGTCAGCTTCCGTTTTCAATTTCGAACGGCTCGACATGTGATGTGCCTGAATCGAACCTCCGTGTGTAAAGTTATGACCATTTTAATTTCTCGAGAGCTTCCGTTGTTCAATTTCGAGCATCACGATATATGATACGCCTGAATCGGACATCCGAATGAAAAGTTATGACCATTTTAATTTCTCGAGAGCTTCCGTTGTTCTATTTCGAGCGTCTCGATATATTATGCGCTTGAATCGGACGTCCGAGTGAAAATTTATGACGATTTGAATTTCTCGAGAGCAGCCGTTGTTCAATAACCAATGTCTCGATATATTATGCACCTGAATCGGACATTCGTATGAAAAGTTATGACCATTTTAATTTCTCGAGAGCTTCCGTTGTTCAATATCGGGCGTCTTGATATATTATGCGCCTGAGTCGGACATCCGAGTGAAAAGTTATGACCATTTCAATTTCTCGAGAGCTTCCGTTGTTCAATTTCGAGCGTCTCGATATATTATGCGCTTGAATCGGACATCCGAGTGAAAATTTATGACCAGTAGAAATTCTCGAGAGCAGCCGTGGTTCAATAACCAATGTCTCGATATATTATGCACCTGAATCGGACATCCGTATGAAAAGTGATGAACATTTTAATTTCTCGAGAGCTTCCGTTGTTCAATATTGAGCGTCTCGTTATATTATGCGCCTGAATCGGACATCTGAGTGAAAAGTTATGACCATTTTAATTTCTCGAGAGCTTCCGTTGTTCAATTTCGAGAGTCTCGAAATATGATGCGCCTGAATCGGACCTCCGTGTGAAAAGTTATGACCATTTGAATTTCTCGAGAGCTTCCGTTGTTCAATTTCGAGCATCTCGATATATGATGCGCCTGAATCGGACATCCGAATGAAAAGTTATGACCGTTTTAATTTCTTGAGAGCTTCCGTTGTTCTATTTCGAGCGTCTCGATATATTATGCGCTTGAATCGGACATCCGAGTGAAAATTTATGACCATTTGAATTTCTCGAGAGCAGCCGTTGTTCAATAACCAATGTCTCGATATATTATGCACCTGAATCGGACATTCGTGTGTAAAGTTATGACCATTTTAATTTCTCGAGAGCTTCCGTTTTTCAATATTGAGCGTCTTGATATATTATGCGCCTGAGTCGGACATCCGAGTGAAAAGTTATGACCATTTCAATTTCTCGAGAGCTTCCGTTGTTCAATATCGAGAGTCTCGAAATATGAAGCGCTCTAATCGGACATCCGAGTGAAAACTTATGACCATTTGAATTTCCCGAGAGCATCCGTTGTTCAATAACCAACATCTCGATATATTATGAGCATGAATCGGACATCCGAGTGAAAAGTTATGACCATATCAATATCTCGAGGGCTTCCGTTGTTCAATTTCGAGCGTCTCGATATATTATGCGCTTGAATCGGACATCCGAGTGAAAATTTATGACCATTTGAAATTCTCGAGACCATCCGTTGTTCAATAACCAACGTCTTGATATATTATGAGCCTGAATCGGTCATCCGAGTGAAAAGTTATGACCATTTCAATTTCTCGAGGGCTTCCGTTGTTCAATTCCGAGCATCTCAATATATTATGCGCCTGAATCAGACATCTGAGTCAAAAGTTATGACCATTTTAATTTCTCGAGAGCTTCCGTTGTTCAATATCGAGAGTCTCGAAATATGATGCGCCTGAATCGGACCTCCGTGTGAAAAGTTATGACCATTTGAATTTCTCGTCAGCTTCCGTTTTCAATTTCGAACGGCTCGACATGTGATGTGCCTGAATCGGACCTCCGTGTGTAAAGTTATGACCATTTTAATTTCTCGAGAGCTTCCGTTGTTCAATTTCGAGCATCTCGATATATGATAAGCCTGAATCGGACATCCGAATGAAAAGTTATGACCATTTTAATTTCTCGAGAGCTTCCGTTGTTCTATTTCGAGCGTCTCGATATATTATGCGCTTGAATCGGACGTCCGAGTGAAAATTTATGACGATTTGAATTTCTCGAGAGCAGCCGTTGTTCAATAACCAATGTCTCGATATATTATGCACCTGAATCGGACATTCGTATGAAAAGTTATGACCATTTTAATTTCTCGAGAGCTTCTGTTGTTCAATATCGGGCGTCTTGATATATTATGCGCCTGAGTCGGACATCCGAGTGAAAAGTTATGACCATTTCAATTTCTCGAGAGCTTCCGTTGTTCAATTTCGAGCGTCTCGATATATTATGCGCTTGAATCGGACATCCGAGTGAAAATTTATGACCAGTAGAAATTCTCGAGAGCAGCCGTGGTTCAATAACCAATGTCTCGATATATTATGCACCTGAATCGGACATCCGTATGAAAAGTGATGAACATTTTAATTTCTCGAGAGCTTCCGTTGTTCTATATTGAGCGTCTCGTTATATTATGCGCCTGAATCGGACATCTGAGTGAAAAGTTATGACCATTTTAATTTCTCGAGAGCTTCCCTTGTTCAATTTCGAGAGTCTCGAAATATGATGCGCCTGAATCGGACCTCCGTGTGAAAAGTTATGACCATTTGAATTTCTCGAGAGCTTCCGTTGTTCAATTTCGAGCATCTCGATATATGATGCGCCTGAATCGGACATCCGAATGAAAAGTTATGACCGTTTTAATTTCTTGAGAGCTTCCGTTGTTCTATTTCGAGCGTCTCGATATATTATGCGCTTGAATCGGACATCCGAGTGAAAATTTATGACCATTTGAATTTCTCGAGAGCAGCCGTTGTTCAATAACCAATGTCTCGATATATTATGCACCTGAATCGGACATTCGTGTGTAAAGTTATGACCATTTTAATTTCTCGAGAGCTTCTGTTTTTCAATATTGAGCGTCTTGATATATTATGCGCCTGAGTCGGACATCCGAGTGAAAAGTTATGACCATTCCAATTTCTCGAGAGCTTCCGTTGTTCAATATCGAGAGTCTCGAAATATGATGCGCTCTAATCGGACATCCGAGTGAAAACTTATGACCATTTGAATTTCCCGAGAGCATCCGTTGTTCAATAACCAACATCTCGATATATTATGAGTCTGAATCGGACATCCGAGTGAAAAGTTATGACCATTTCAATTTCTCGAGGGTTTCTATTGTTCCATTTCGAGCGTCTCGATATATTATGTGCTTGAATCGGACATCCGAGTGAAAATTTATGACCATTTGAATTTCTCAAGAGCATCCGTTGTTCAATAACCATCGTCTCGATATATTATGAGCCTGAATCGGACATCCGTATGAAAAGTTATCACCATTTTAATTTCTCGAGAGCTTCCGTTGTTCAATATCGAGCGTCTCGATATATTATGCGTCTTTATCGGACATCTGAGTGAAAAGTTATGACCATTTTAATTTCTCGAGAGCTTCCGTTGTTCAATTTCGAGAGTCTCGAAATATGATGCGCCTGAATCGGACCTCCGTGTGAAAAGTTATGACCATTTGAATTTCTCGTCAGCTTCCGTTTTTCAATTTCGAACGTCTCGACATCTGATGTGCCTGAATCTGACCTCCGTGTGTAAAGTTATGACCATTTTAATTTCTCGACAGCTTCCGTTGTTCAATTTCGAGCATCTCGATATATGATGCGCCTGAATCGGACATCTGAATGAAAAGTTATGACCATTTTAATTTCTCGAGAGCTTCCGTTGTTCTATTTCGAGCGTCTCGATATTTTATGCGCCTGAATCGGACATCCGAGTGAAAAGTTATGACCATTTCAATATCTCGAGGGCTTCCGTTGTTCAATTTCGAGCGTCTCGATATATTATGCGCTTGAATCGGACATCCGAGTGAAAATTTATGACCATTTGAAATTCTCGAGACCATCCGTTGTTCAATAACCAACGTCTTGATATATTATGAGCCTGAATCGGACATCCGAGTGAATAGTTATGACCATTTCAATTTCTCGAGGGCTTCCGTTGTTCAATTTCGAGTGCCTCAATATATTATGCGCCTGAATCGGACATCTAAGTGAAAAGTTATGACCATTTTAATTTCTCGAGAGCTTCCGTTGATCAATATCGAGAGTCTCGAAATATGATGCGCCTGAATCGGACCTCCGTGTGAAAAGTTATGACGATTTGAATTTCTCGTCAGCTTCCGTTTTTCAATTTCGAACGTCTCGACATGTAATGTGCCTGAATCGGAACTCCGTGTGTAAAGTTATGACCATTTTAATTTCTCGAGAGCTTCCGTTGTTCAATTTCGAACGTCTCGATATATGATGCGCCTGAATCAGACATCCGTATGAAAAGTTATGACCATTTTAATTTTTCGAGAGCTTCCGTTGTTCTATTTCGAGCGTCTCGATATGTTATGCGCCTGAATCGGACATCCGAGTGAAATTTTATGACCTTTTGAATTTCTCGAGAGCAGCCGTTGTTCAATAACCATCGTCTCGATATATTATGAGCCTGAATCGGACATCCGTATGAAAAGTTATCACCATTTTAATTTCTCGAGAGCTTCCGTTGTTCAATATCGAGCGTCTCGATATATTATGCGTCTGTATCGGACATCTGAGTGAAAAGTTATGACCATTTTAATTTCTCGAGAGCTTCCGTTGTTCAATTTCGAGAGTCTCAAAATATGATGCGCCTGAATCGGACCTCCGTTTGAAAAGTTATGACCATTTGAATTTCTCGTCAGCTTCCGTTTTTCAATTTCGAACATCTCGATATATGATGCGCCTGAATCGGACATCCGAGTGAAAAGTTATGACCATTTCAATATCTCGAGGGCTTCCGTTGTTCAATTTCGAGTGTCTCGATATATTATGTACTTGAATCGGAAATCCGAGTGAAAATTTATGACCATTTGAAATTCTCGAGACCATCCGTTGTTCAATAACCAACGTCTTGATATATTATGAGCCTGAATCGGACATCCGAGTGAATAGTTATGACCATTTCAATTTCTCGAGGGCTTCCGTTGTTCAATTTCGAGCGTCTCAATATATTATGCGCCTGAATCGGACATCTAAGTGAAAAGTTATGACCATTTTAATTTCTCGAGAGCTTCCGTTGATCAATATCGAGAGTCTCGAAATATGATGCGCCTGAATCGGACCTCCGTGTGAAAAGTTATGACCATTTTAATTTCTCGAGAGCTTCCATTGTTCAGTTTCGAGAGTCTCGAAATATGATGCGCCTGAATCGGACCTCCGTGTGAAAAGTTATGACCATTTTAATTTCTCGAGAGCTTCCGTTGTTCAATTTCGAACGTCTCGATATATGATGCGCCTGAATCAGACATCCGTATGAAAAGTTATGACCATTTTAATTTTTCGAGAGCTTCCGTTGTTCTATTTCTAGCGTCTCGATATGTTATGCGCCTGAATCGGACATCCGAGTGAAATTTTATGACCTTTTGAATTTCTCGAGAGCAGCCGTTGTTCAATAACCATCGTCTCGATATATTATGAGCCTGAATCGGACATCCGTATGAAAAGTTATCACCATTTTAATTTCTCGAGAGCTTCCGTTGTTCAATATCGAGCGTCTCGATATATTATGCGTCTGTATCGGACATCTGAGTGAAAAGTTATGACCATTTTAATTTCTCGAGAGCTTCCGTTGTTCAATTTCGAGAGTCTCAAAATATGATGCGCCTGAATCGGACCTCCGTTTGAAAAGTTATGACCATTTGAATTTCTCGTCAGCTTCCGTTTTTCAATTTCGAACATCTCGATATATGATGCGCCTGAATCGGACATCCGAGTGAAAAGTTATGACCATTTCAATATCTCGAGGGCTTCCGTTATTCAATTTCGAGCGTCTCGATATATTATGCGATTGAATCGGACATCCGAGTGAAATTTTATGACCATTTGAAATTCTCGAGACCATCCGTTGTTCAATAACCAACGTCTTGATATATTATGAGCCTGAATCGGACATCCGAGTGAAAAGTTATAACCATTTCAATTTCTCGAGGGCTTCCGTTGTTCAATTTCGAGAGTCTCAATATATTATGCGCCTGAATCGGACATCTGAGTGAAAAGTTATGAGCATTTTAATTTCTCGAAAGCTTCCGTTGTTCAATATCGAGAGTCTCGAAATATGATGCGCTTGAATCGGACCTCCGTGTGAAAAGTTATGACCATTTGAATTTCTCACCAGCTTCTGTTTTTAAATTTCGAATGTCTCGACATGTGATGTGCCTGAATCGCAACTCCGTGTGTAAAGTTATGACCATTTTAATTTCTCGAGAGCTTCCGTTGTTCAATTTCGAACGTCTCGATATATGATGCGCCTGAATCGGACATCCGAATGAAAAGTTATGACCATTTTAATTTCTCGAGAGCTTCCGTTGTTCTATTTCGAGCGTCTCGATATGTTATGCGCCTGAATCGGACATCCGAGTGAAATTTTATGACCTTTTGAATTTCTCGAGAGCAGCCGTTGTTCAATAACCAATGTCTCGATATATTATGCCCCTGAATCGAACATCCGTAATAAAAGTTATGACCATTTTAATTTCTTGAGAGCTTCCGTTGTTCAATATCGAGCGTCTCGATATATTATGCGCCTGAATCGGACATCCGAGTGAAAAGTTAGGACCATTTCAATTTCTCGAGAGCTTCCGTTGTATAATTTCGAGCGACTCGATCTATTATGCGGTTGAATCGGACATCCAAGTGAAAATTTATGACCATTTAAATTTCTCGAGAGCATCCGTTGTTCAATAACCAACGTCTCGATATATTATGCACCTGAATCGGACATCTGTATGAAAAGTTATGACCATTTGAATTTCTCGAGAGCATCCGTTGTTCAATGACAAACGTCTCGATATATTATGCATCTGAATCGGGCATCTGTATGAAAAGTTATGACCATTTTAATTTCTCGAGAGCTTCCGTTGTTCAATTACGAACGTCTCGATATATCATGTGCCTGAATAGGACCTCCGTGTGAATCGTTTTGACCATTTGAATTTCTTGAGAACTTCCGTTGTTCAATTTCGAGCGTCTCGATATGTGATGCGCTTGAATCGGACCTCCGTGTGAAAAGTTATGACGATTTGAAATTCTCGAGAGGAGCCGTGCTTCAATAACCAATGTCTCGATATATTATGCACCTGAATCGGACATCCGTATGAAAAGTTATGACCATTTTAATTTCTCGAGAGCTTCCGTTGTTCAATATTGAGCGTCTCGATATATTATGAGCCTGAATCGGACATCCGAGTGAAAAGTTATGACCATTTAAATTTCCCGAGGGCTTCCGTTGTTCAATTTCGAGCGTCTCGATATATTATGTGCTTGAATCGGACATCCGAGTGAAAATTTATGACCATTTGAATTACTCGAAAGCATCCGTTGTTCAATAACAACCGTCTCGATATATTATGCACCTGAATCGGACATCTGAGTGAAAAGTTATGACCATTTTAATTTCTCGAGAGCTTCCGTTGTTCAATTTCGAGAATCTCGATATATTATGCGCCTGAATCGGACATCCGAGTGAAAAGTTACGACCATTTGAATTTCTCGAGAGCATCCGTTGTTGAATTACGAACGTCTCCATATATTATGCACCTGAATCGGAAATCCGAGGGAAAAGTTATGACCATGTAAATTTCTCGAGAGCTTCCGTTGTTCAAATTCGACCATCTCGATATATGATGCGCTTGAATCGGACCTCCGTGTGAAAAGTTATGACCATTTGAATTTGTCGTCAGCTTCCGTTTTTCAATTTCGAGCGTCTCGAAATATGATGCGCCTGAATCGGACATCCGAATGAAAAGTTATGACCGTTTTAATTTCTTGAGAGCTTCCGTTGTTCTATTTCGAGCGTCTCGATATATTATGCGCTTGAATCGGACATCCGAGTGAAAATTTATGACCATTTGAATTTCTCGAGAGCAGCCGTTGTTCAATAACCAATGTCTCGATATATTATGCACCTGAATCGGACATTCGTGTGTAAAGTTATGACCATTTTAATTTCTCGAGAGCTTCCGTTGTTCAATATTGAGCGTCTCGATATATTATGAGCCTGAATCGGACATCGGAGTGAAACGTTATGACCATTACAATTGCTCGAGGGCTTCCGTTGTTCAATTTCGAGCGTCTCGATATATTATGCGCTCTAATCGGACATCCGAGTGAAAACTTATGACCATTTGAATTTCCCGAGAGCATCCGTTGTTCAATAACCAACATCTCTATATATTATGAGCCTGAATCGGACATCCGAGTGAAAAGTTATGACCATTTCAATTTCTCGAGGGTTTCTATTGTTCCAATTAGAGCGTCTCGATATATTATGTGCTTGAATCGGACATCCGAGTGAAAATTTATGACCATTTGAATTTCTCAAGAGCATCCGTTGTTCAATAACCATCGTCTCGATATATTATGAGCCTGAATCGGACATCCGTATGAAAAGTTATCACCATTTTAATTTCTCGAGAGCTTCCGTTGTTCAATATCGAGCGTCTCGATATATTATGTGTCTGTATCGGACATCTGAGTGAAAAGTTATGACCATTTCAATTTCTCGAGAGCTTCCGTTGTTCAATTTCGAGAGTCTCGAAATATGATGCGCCTGAATCGGACCTCCGTGTGAAAAGTTATGACCATTTGAATTTCTCGTCAGCTTCCGTTTTTCAATTTCGAACGTCTCGACATGTGATGTGCGTGAATCTGACCTCCGTGTGTAAAGTTATGACCATTTTAATTTCTCGACAGCTTCCGTTGTTCAATTTCGAGCATCTCGATATATGATGCGCCTGAATCGGACATCCGAATGAAAAGTTATGACCATTTTAATTTCTCGAGAGCTTCCGTTGTTCTATTCCGAGCGTCTCGATATATTATGCGCCTGAATCGGACATCCGAGTGAAAAGTTATGACCATTTCAATATCTCGAGGGCTTCCGTTGTTCAATTTCGAGCGTCTCGATATATTATGCGCTTGAATCGGACATCCGAGTGAAAATTTATGACCATTTGAAATTCTCGAGACCATCCGTTGTTCAATAACCAACGTCTTGATATATTATGAGCCTGAATCGGACATCCGAGTGAATAGTTATTACCATTTCAATTTCTCGAGGGCTTTCGTTGTTCAATTTCGAGAGTCTCAATATATTATGCGCCTGAATCGGACATCTAAGTGAAAAGTTATGACCATTTTAATTTCTCGAGAGCTTCCGTTGTTCAATATCGAGAGTCTCGAAATATGATGCGCCTGTATCGGACCTCCGTGTGAAAAGTTATGACCATTTGAATTTCTCGTCAGCTTCCGTTTTTCAATTTCGAACGTCTCGACATGTGATGTGACCTCCGTGTGTAAAGTTATGACCATTTTAATTTCTCGAGAGCTTCCGTTGTTCAATTTCGAGCATCTCGATATATGATGCGTATGAATCGGACATCCGAATGAAAAGTTATGACCATTTTAATTTCTCGAGAGCTTCCGTTGTTCTATTTCGAGCGTCTCGATATGTTATGCGCCTGAATCGGACATCCGAGTGAAAAGTTATGACCATTTCAATATCTCGAGGGCTTCCGTTGTTCAATTTCGAGCGTCTCGATATATTATGTACTTGAATCGGAAATCCGAGTGAAAATTTATGACCATTTGAAATTCTCGAGACCATCCGTTGTTCAATAACCAACGTCTTGATATATTATGAGCCTGAATCGGACATCCGAGTGAATAGTTATGACCATTTCAATTTCTCGAGGGCTTCCGTTGTTCAATTTCGAGCGTCTCAATATATTATGCGCCTGAATCGGACATCTAAGTGAAAAGTTATGACCATTTTAATTTCTCGAGAGCTTCCGTTGATCAATATCGAGAGTCTCGAAATATGATGCGCCTGAATCGGACCTCCGTGTGAAAAGTTATGACGATTTGAATTTCTCATCAGTTTCCGTTTTTCAATTTCGAACGTCTCGACATGTGATGTGCCTGAATCTGACCTCCGTGTGTAAAGTTATGACCATTTTAATTTCTCGAGAGCTTCCGTTGTTCTATTTCGAGCGTCTCGATATGTTATGCGCCTGAATCGGACATCCGAGTGAAAAGTTATGACCATTTCAATATCTCGAGGGCTTCCGTTGTTCAATTTCGAGTGTCTCGATATATTATGTACTTGAATCGGAAATCCGAGTGAAAATTTATGACCATTTGAAATTCTCGAGACCATCCGTTGTTCAATAACCAACGTCTTGATATATTATGAGCCTGAATCGGACATCCGAGTGAATAGTTATGACCATTTCAATTTCTCGAGGGCTTCCGTTGTTCAATTTCGAGTGTCTCAATATATTATGCGCCTGAATCGGACATCTAAGTGAAAAGTTATGACCATTTTAATTTCTCGAGAGCTTCCGTTGATCAATATCGAGAGTCTCGAAATATGATGCGCCTGAATCGGACCTCCGTGTGAAAAGTTATGACGATTTGAATTTCTCGTCAGCTTCCGTTTTTCAATTTCGAACGTCTCGACATGTAATGTGCCTGAATCGGAACTCCGTGTGTAAAGTTATGACCATTTTAATTTCTCGAGAGCTTCCGTTGTTCAATTTCGAACGTCTCGATATATGATGCGCCTGAATCAGACATCCGTATGAAAAGTTATGACCATTTTAATTTTTCGAGAGCTTCCGTTGTTCTATTTCGAGCGTCTCGATATGTTATGCGCCTGAATCGGACATCCGAGTGAAATTTTATGACCTTTTGAATTTCTCGAGAGCAGCCGTTGTTCAATAACCAATGTCTCGATATATTCTGCCCCTGA
The DNA here is from genome assembly GCF_004193775.1 of Glycine soja. NCBI lineage: Eukaryota > Viridiplantae > Streptophyta > Magnoliopsida > Fabales > Fabaceae > Glycine > Glycine soja. Next base: position 19,919 of record NW_021144112.1, read on the forward strand.
ATCGAACATCCGTATGAAAAGTTATGACCATTTTAATTTCTCTAGAGCTTCCGTTGTTCAATATTGAGCGTCTCGATATATTATGAGCCTGAATCGGACATCGGAGTGAAACGTTATGACCATTACAATTGCTCGAGGGCTTCCGTTGTTCAATTTCGAGCGTCTCGATATATTATGCGCTCTAATCGGACATCCGAGTGAAAACTTATGACCATTTGAATTTCCCGAGAGCATCCGTTGTTCAATAACCAACATCTTGATATATTATGAGCCTGAATCGGACATCCGAGTGAAAAGTTATGACCATTTCAATTTCTCGAGGGTTTCTATTGTTCCAATTCGAGCGTCTCGATATATTATGTGCTTGAATCGGACATCCGAGTGAAAATTTATGACCATTTGAATTTCTCAAGAGCATCCGTTGTTCAATAACCATCGTCTCGATATATTATGAGCCTGAATCGGACATCCGTATGAAAAGTTATCACCATTTTAATTTCTCGAGAGCTTCCGTTGTTCAATATCGAGCGTCTCGATATATTATGCGTCTGTATCGGACATCTGAGTGAAAAGTTATGACCATTTTAATTTCTCGAGAGCTTCCGTTGTTCAATTTCGAGAGTCTCAAAATATGATGCGCCTGAATCGGACCTCCGTTTGAAAAGTTATGACCATTTGAATTTCTCGTCAGCTTCCGTTTTTCAATTTCGAACATCTCGATATATGATGCGCCTGAATCGGACATCCGAGTGAAAAGTTATGACCATTTCAATATCTCGAGGGCTTCCGTTATTCAATTTCGAGCGTCTCGATATATTATGCGATTGAATCGGACATCCGAGTGAAATTTTATGACCATTTGAAATTCTCGAGACCATCCGTTGTTCAATAACCAACGTCTTGATATATTATGAGCCTGAATCGGACATCCGAGTGAAAAGTTATGACCATTTCAATTTCTCGAGGGCTTCCGTTGTTCAATTTCGAGAGTCTCAATATATTATGCGCCTGAATCGGACATCTGAGTGAAAAGTTATGACCATTTTAATTTCTCGAAAGCTTCCGTTGTTCAATATCGAGAGTCTCGAAATATGATGCGCTTGAATCGGACCTCCGTGTGAAAAGTTATGACCATTTGAATTTCTCACCAGCTTCTGTTTTTAAATTTCGAATGTCTCGACATGTGATGTGCCTGAATCGCAACTCCGTGTGTAAAGTTATGACCATTTTAATTTCTCGAGAGCTTCCGTTGTTCAATTTCGAACGTCTCGATATATGATGCGCCTGAATCGGACATCCGAATGAAAAGTTATGACCATTTTAATTTCTCGAGAGCTTCCGTTGTTCTATTTCGAGCGTCTCGATATGTTATGCGCCTGAATCGGACATCCGAGTGAAATTTTATGACCTTTTGAATTTCTCGAGAGCAGCCGTTGTTCAATAACCAATGTCTCGATATATTATGCCCCTGAATCGAACATCCGTAATAAAAGTTATGACCATTTTAATTTCTTGAGAGCTTCCGTTGTTCAATATCGAGCGTCTCGATATATTATGCGCCTGAATCGGACATCCGAGTGAAAAGTTAGGACCATTTCAATTTCTCGAGAGCTTCCGTTGTATAATTTTGAGCGACTCGATCTATTATGCGGTTGAATCGGACATCCAAGTGAAAATTTATGACCATTTAAATTTCTCGAGAGCATCCGTTGTTCAATAACCAACGTCTCGATATATTATGCACGTGAATCGGACATCTGTATGAAAAGTTATGACCATTTGAATTTCTCGAGAGCATACGTTGTTCAATGACCAACGTCTCGATATATTATGCATCTGAATCGGGCATCTGTATGAAAAGTTATGACCATTTTAATTTCTCGAGAGCTTCCGTTGTTCAATTACGAACGTCTCGATATATCATGTGCCTGAATAGGACCTCCGTGTGAATCGTTTTGACCATTTGAATTTCTTGAGAACTTCCGTTGTTCAATTTCGAGCGTCTCGATATATGATGCGGTTGAATCGGACCTCCGTGTGAAAAGTTATGACGATTTGAAATTCTCGAGAGGAGCCGTGCTTCAATAACCAATGTCTCGATATATTATGCACCTGAATCGGACATCCGTATGAAAAGTTATGACCATTTTAATTTCTCGAGAGCTTCCGTTGTTCAATATTGAGCGTCTCGATATATTATGAGCCTGAATCGGACATCCGAGTGAAAAGTTATGACCATTTCAATTTCCCGAGGGCTTCCGTTGTTCAATTTCGAGCGTCTCGATATATTATGTGCTTGAATCGGACATCCGAGTGAAAATTTATGACCATTTGAATTACTCGAAAGCATCCGTTGTTCAATAACAACCGTCTCGATATATTATGCACCTGAATCGGACATCTGAGTGAAAAGTTATGACCATTTTAATTTCTCGAGAGCTGCCGTTGTTCAATTTCGAGAATCTCGATATATTATGCGCCTGAATCAGACATCCGAGTGAAAAGTTACGACCATTTGAATTTCTCGAGAGCATCCGTTGTTGAATTACGAACGTCTCCATATATTATGCACCTGAATCGAAAATCCGAGGGAAAAGTTATGACCATGTAAATTTCTCGAGAGCTTCCGTTGTTCAAATTCGACCATCTCGATATATGATGCGTTTGAATCGGACCTCCGTGTCAAAAGTTATGACCATTTGAATTTGTCGTCAGCTTCCGTTTTTCAATTTCGAGCGTCTTTACATGTGATGTGCCTGAATCGGACCTCCGTGTGTAAAGTTATGACCATTTATATATCTCAAGAGCTTCCGTTGTTCAATTTCAAGCGTCTCGATATATTATGCGCTTGAATCGGACCTCCGTGTGAAAAGTTATGACCATTTGATTTTCTCATCAGCTTCGGTTGTTCAATTTCGAGCGTCTCGACAAGTGATGTGCCTGAATCGGACATCCGAGTGAAAATTTATGACCATTTGAATTTCTCGAGAGCAACCGTTGTTCAATAACCAATGTCTCGATATATTATGCGCTTGAATCCGACATCCGTATGAAAAGTTATGACCATTTGAATTTCTCGAGAGCTTCCGTTCTTCAATATCAAGCGTCTCGATATATTATGCGCCTGAATCGGACTTCTGAGTGAAAAGTTATGACCATTTTAATTTCTCGAGAGCTTCCGTTGTTTAATTTCGAGCCTCTCGATATATGATTCGCCTGAATCGAACCTCAGTGTGAAAAGTTATGACCATTTGAATTTCTCGTCAGCTTCCGTTGTTCAATTTTGAGCGTCTCGACATGTGCTGTGCCTGAATCGGACCTCTGTGTGTAAAGGTATGACCATTTAAATTTCTCGAGACGCTCTGTTGTTCAATTTCGAGCGTCTCGATATATTATGCGCTTGAATCGAACATTCGAGTAAAAATTTATGACCGTTTGAATTTCCCGAGAACAGCCGTTATTCAATAACCAATGTCTCGACATATTATGCCCTTGAATCGGACATCCGTATGAAAATTTGTGACCATTTTAATTTCTCGAGAGTTTCCGTTGTTCTATTTCGAGCGTCTCGATATATTATGCGCCTGAATGGGACATCCGAGTGAAAATTTATGACCATTTGAATTTCTCGAGAGCAACCGTTGTTCAATAACCAATATCTCGATATATAATGCGCTTGAATCCGACATCCGTATGAAAAGTTATGACCATTTGAATTTCTCGAGAGCTTCCGTTGTTCAATATCAAGCGTCTCGATATATTATGCGCATGAATCGGACTTCTGAGTGAAAAGTTATGACCATTTTAATTTCTCGAGAGCTTCCGTTGTTTAATTTCGAGCGTCTCGATATATGATTCGCCTGAATCGAACCTCAGTGTGAAAAGTTATGACCATATGAATTTCTCGTCAGCTTCCGTTGTTCAATTTCGAGCGTCTCGACATGTGATGTGCCTGAATCAGACCTCTGTGTGTAAAGGTATGACCATTTAAATTTCTCGAGATGCTCTGTTGTTCAATTTCGAGCATCTCGATATATTATGCGCTTGAATCGAACATTCGAGTAAAAATTTATGACCGTTTGAATTTCCCGAGAACAACCGTTGTTCAATAACCAATGTCTTGACATATTATGCCCTTGAATCGGACATCCGTATGAAAATTTATGACCATTTTAATTTCTCGAGAGCTTCCGTTGTTCTATTTCGAGCGTCTCGATATATTATGCGCCTGAATGGGACATCCGAGTGAAAATTTATGACCATTTGAATTTCTCGAGAGCAACCGTTGTCCAATAACCAATATCTCGATATATAATGCGCTTGAATCCGACATCCGTATGAAAAGTTATGACCATTTGAATTTCTCGAGAGCTTCCGTTGTTCAATATCAAGCGTCTCGATATATTATGCGCCTGAATCGGACTTCTGAGTGAAAAGTTATGACCATTTTAATTTCTCGAGAGCTTCCGTTGTTTAATTTCGAGCGTCTCGATATATGATTCGCCAGAATCGAACCTCAGTGTGAAAAGTTATGACCATTTGAATTTCTCGTCAGCTTCCGTTGTTCAATTTCGAGCGTCTCGACATGTGATGTGCCTGAATCGGACCTCTGTGTGTAAAGGTATGACCATTTAAATTTCTCGAGACGCTCTGTTGTTCAATTTCGAGCGTCTCAATATATTATGCGCTTGAATCGAACATTCGAGTAAAAATTTATGACCATTTGAATTTCCCGAGAGCAGCCGTTGTTCAATAACCAATGTCTCGACATATTATGCCCTTGAATCGGACATCCGTATGAAAATTTATGACCATTTAAATTTCTCGAGAGCTTCCGTTGTTCTATTTCGAGCGTCTCGATATATTATGCGCCTGAATGGGACATCCGAGTGAAAATTTATGACCATTTGAATTTCTCGAGAGCAGCCGTTGTTCAATAACCAATGTCTCGATATAGTATGCCCCTGAATCAGACATCCGTATGAAAAGTTATGACCATTTTAATTTCTCGAGAGTTTCTGTTGTTCAATATCGAGCGTCTCGATATATGATGCGCCTGAATCGGACATCCGTATGAAAAGTTATGACCATTTCAATTTCTCGAGAGCTTCCGTTGTTCAATTTCGAAAGTCTCGAAATATGATGCGCCTGAATCGGACCTCCGTGTGAAAAGTTATGACCATTTGAATTTCTCGTCAGCTTCCGTTTTTCAAATTCGAACGTCTCGACATGTGAATGGCCTGAATCGTACCTCCGTGTGTAAAGTTATGACCATTTTAATTTCTCGAGAGCTTCCGTTGTTCAATTTCGAGCGTCTCGATATATGATGCGCCTGAATCGGACATCCGAATGAAAAGATATGACCATTTTAATTTCTCGAGAGCTTCCGTTGTTCTATTTCGAGCGTCTCGATATATTATGCGCCTGAATCGGACATCCGAGTGAAAATTTATGACCATTTGAATTTCTCGAGAGCAGTCGTTGTTCAATAACCAATGTCTTGATATATTATGCACCTGAATCGAACATCCGTATGAAAAGTTATGACCATTTTTATTTCTTGAGAGCTTCCGTTGTTCAATATCGAGCGTCTCGATATATTATGCGCCTGAATCGGACATTCGAGTGAAAAGTTATGACCATTTCAATTTCTCGAGAGCTTCCGTTGTTCAATTTCGAGCGTCTCGATATATGATTCGCCTGAATCGGACCTCTGTGTGAAAAGTTATGACAATTTGAATTTCTCGTCAGCTTCCGTTGTTCAATTTCGAGCGTCTCGACATGTGATGTGCCTGAATCGGACCTCCGTGTGTAAAGCTATGACCATTTGAATTTCTCGTCAGCTTCCGTTTTTCAATTTCGAACGTCTCGACATGTGATGTGCCTGAATCGTACCTCCGTGTGTAAAGTTATGACCATTTTAATTTCTCGAGAGCTTCCGTTATTCAATTTCGAGCGTCTTGATATATGATGCGCCTGAATCGGACATCCGAATGAAAAGATATGACCATTTTAATTTCTCGAGAGGTTCCGTTGTTCTATTTCGAGCGTCTCGATATATTATGCGCCTGAATGGGACATCCGAGTGAAAATTTATGACCATTTGAATTTCTCGAGAGCAGCCGTTGTTCAATAACCAATGTGTCGATATATTATGCACCTGAATCGGACATCCGTATGAAAAGTTATGACGATTTTAATTTCTCGAGGGCTTCCGTTGTTCAATTACGAACGTCTCGATATATCATTCGCCTGAATCGGACCTCCGTGTGAAAAGTTATGACCATTTCAATTTCTCGAGAGCTTCCGTTGTTCAATTTCGAAAGTCTCGAAATATGATGCGCCTGAATCGGACATCCGTGTGAAAAGTTATGACCATTTGAATTTCTCGTCACCTTCCGTTGTTCAATTTCGAGCGTCTCGACATGTGATGTGCCTGAATCGGACCTCCGTGTGTAAAGCTATGACCATTTGAATTTCTCGTCAGCTTCCGTTTTTCAATTTCGAACGTCTCGACATCTGATGTGCCTGAATCGTACCTCCGTGTGTAAAGTTATGACCATTTTAATTTCTCGAGAGCTTCCGTTGTTCAATTTCGAGCGTCTCAATATATGATGCGCCTGAATCGGACATCCGATTGAAAAGATATGACCATTTTAATTTCTCGAGAGCTTCCGTTGTTCTATTTCGAGCGTCTCGATATATTTAGCGCCTGAATCGGACATCCGAGTGAAAATTTATGACCATTTGAATTTCTCGAGAGCAGTCGTTGTTCAATAACCAATGTCTCGATATATTATGCACCTGAATCGAACATCCGAATGAAAAGTTATGACCATTTTTATTTCTTGAGAGCTTCCGTTGTTCAATATCGAGCGTCTCGATATATTATGCACCTGAATCGGACATCCGAGTGAAAAGTTATAACTATTTGAATTTCTCGAGGGCTTCCTTAATTCAATTACGAACGTCTCGATATATCATTCGCTTGAATCGGGCCTCCGTGTGAAAAGTTATGACCATTTCAATTTCTCGAGAGCTTCCGTTGTTCTATTTTTAACGTCTCGACATGTGATGTGCCTGAATCGGACCTCTGTGGGTAAAGCTATGACCATTTTAATTTCTCGAGAGCTTCCGTTGTTCAATTTCGAGCTTCTCGATATATGATGCGCCTGAATTGGACATCCGAATGAAAAGATATGACCATTTTAATTTCTCGAGAGCTTCCGTTGTTCTATTTCGAGCGTCTCG
>NW_021144113.1:0-36524 GCF_004193775.1 Glycine soja
ATATGGAGACGCCCGAAATTGAACCACGGAAGCTCTTGGAAATTGAAATTGTCATAACTTTTCACTCGGATGTCCGATTCAGGCACATCATATATTGAGATGCTCGAAATTGAACAACGGAAGCTCTCGAGAAATTCAAATGGTCATAAGTTATCACACGGAGGTCCGATTCAGGAACATCACATATCGAGACGCTCGAAATTGAACAACGGAAGCTCTCGTGAAATTGAAATGGTCATAACCCTTCACACGGAGGTCCGATTCAGGAACATCACATATCGAGACGCTCGAAATTGAACAACGGAAGCTCTCGTGAAATTCAAATGGTCATAAGTTATCACACGGAGGTCCGATTCAGGAACATCACATATCGAGACGCTCGAAATTGAACAACGGAAGCTCTCGTGAAATTGAAATGGTCATAACCCTTCACACGGATGTCCGATTCAGGCGCATAATATATCGAGACGCTCGAAATTGAACAACGGAAGCTCTCGAGACATTAAAATTGTCATAACTTTCCACTCGGATGTCCGATTCAAGCACATCATATATTGAGATGCTCGAAATTGAACAACGGAAGCTCTCAAGAAATTCAAATGGTCATAAGTTATCACACGGAGGTCCGATTCAGGAACATCACATATCGAGACGCTCGAAATTGAACAACGGAAGATCTTGAAGAATTCAAATGGTCATAACTTTTCACAGGGAGGTCCGATTCAGGCGCATCATATATCAAGACGCTCGAAATTGAACAACGGAAGCTCTCGAGAAATTAAAATTGTCATAACTTTCCACTTGGATGTCCGATTCAAGCACATCACATATGGAGACGCTCGAAATTGAACCACGGAAGCTCTTGTGAAATTGAAATTGTCATAACTTTTCACTCGGATGTCCGATTCAGGCACATCATATATTGAGATGCTCGAAATTGAACAACGGAAGCTCTCGAGAAATTCAAATGGTCATAAGTTATCACACGGAGGTCCGATACAGGAACATCACATATCGAGACGCTCGAAATTGAACAACGGAAGCTCTCGTGAAATTGAAATGGTCATAACCCTTCACACGGATGTCCGATTCAGGCGCATAATATATCGAGACGCTCGAAATTGAACAACGGAAGCTCTCGACAAATTAAAATGGTAATAAGTTATCACACGGAGGTCCGATACAGGAACATCACATATCGAGACGCTCGAAATTGAACAACGGAAGCTCTCGAGAAATTAAAATTGTCATAACTTTCCACTAGGATGTCCGATTCAAGCACATCACATATGGAGACGCTCGAAATTGAAGCACGGAAGCTCTTGAGAAATTGAAATTGTCATAACTTTTCACTCGAATGTCCGATTCAGGCGCATCATATATCGAGACGCTCGAAATTGAACAACGGAAGATCTCGAAAAATTCAAATGGTCATAACTTTTCACACGGAGGTCCGATTCAGGCGCATCATATATCGAGACGCTCGAAATTCAACAACGGAAGCTCTCGAGAAATTAAAATTGTTATAACTTTCCACTCGGATGTCCGATTCAAGCACATCACATATGGAGACGCCCGAAATTGAACCACGGAAGCTCTTGTGAAATTGAAATTGTCATAACTTTTCACTCGGATGTCCGATTCAGGCACATCATATATTGAGATGCTCGAAATTGAACAACGGAAGCTCTCGAGAAATTCAAATGGTCATAAGTTATCACACGGAGGTCCGATTCAGGAACATCACATATCGAGACGCTCGAAATTGAACAACGGAAGCTCTCGTGAAATTGAAATGGTCATAACCCTTCACACGGAGGTCCGATTCAGGAACATCACATATCGAGACGCTCGAAATTGAACAACGGAAGCTCTCGTGAAATTCAAATGGTCATAAGTTATCACACGGAGGTCCGATTCAGGAACATCACATATCGAGACGCTCGAAATTGAACAACGGAAGCTCTCGTGAAATTGAAATGGTCATAACCCTTCACACGGATGTCCGATTCAGGCGCATAATATATCGAGACGCTCGAAATTGAACAACGGAAGCTCTCGAGACATTAAAATTGTCATAACTTTCCACTCGGATGTCCGATTCAAGCACATCATATATTGAGATGCTCGAAATTGAACAACGGAAGCTCTCAAGAAATTCAAATGGTCATAAGTTATCACACGGAGGTCCGATTCAGGAACATCACATATCGAGACGCTCGAAATTGAACAACGGAAGATCTTGAAGAATTCAAATGGTCATAACTTTTCACAGGGAGGTCCGATTCAGGCGCATCATATATCAAGACGCTCGAAATTGAACAACGGAAGCTCTCGAGAAATTAAAATTGTCATAACTTTCCACTTGGATGTCCGATTCAAGCACATCACATATGGAGACGCTCGAAATTGAACCACGGAAGCTCTTGTGAAATTGAAATTGTCATAACTTTTCACTCGGATGTCCGATTCAGGCACATCATATATTGAGATGCTCGAAATTGAACAACGGAAGCTCTCGAGAAATTCAAATGGTCATAAGTTATCACACGGAGGTCCGATACAGGAACATCACATATCGAGACGCTCGAAATTGAACAACGGAAGCTCTCGTGAAATTGAAATGGTCATAACCCTTCACACGGATGTCCGATTCAGGCGCATAATATATCGAGACGCTCGAAATTGAACAACGGAAGCTCTCGACAAATTAAAATGGTAATAAGTTATCACACGGAGGTCCGATACAGGAACATCACATATCGAGACGCTCGAAATTGAACAACGGAAGCTCTCGAGAAATTAAAATTGTCATAACTTTCCACTAGGATGTCCGATTCAAGCACATCACATATGGAGACGCTCGAAATTGAAGCACGGAAGCTCTTGAGAAATTGAAATTGTCATAACTTTTCACTCGAATGTCCGATTCAGGCGCATCATATATCGAGACGCTCGAAATTGAACAACGGAAGATCTCGAAAAATTCAAATGGTCATAACTTTTCACACGGAGGTCCGATTCAGGCGCATCATATATCGAGACGCTCGAAATTCAACAACGGAAGCTCTCGAGAAATTAAAATTGTTATAACTTTCCACTCGGATGTCCGATTCAAGCACATCACATATGGAGACGCCCGAAATTGAACCACGGAAGCTCTTGTGAAATTGAAATTGTCATAACTTTTCACTCGGATGTCCGATTCAGGCACATCATATATTGAGATGCTCGAAATTGAACAACGGAAGCTCTCGAGAAATTCAAATGGTCATAAGTTATCACACGGAGGTCCGATTCAGGAACATCACATATCGAGACGCTCGAAATTGAACAACGGAAGCTCTCGTGAAATTGAAATGGTCATAACCCTTCACACGGAGGTCCGATTCAGGAACATCACATATCGAGACGCTCGAAATTGAACAACGGAAGCTCTCGTGAAATTCAAATGGTCATAAGTTATCACACGGAGGTCCGATTCAGGAACATCACATATCGAGACGCTCGAAATTGAACAACGGAAGCTCTCGTGAAATTGAAATGGTCATAACCCTTCACACGGATGTCCGATTCAGGAGCATAATATATCGAGACGCTCGAAATTGAACAACGGAAGCTCTCGACAAATTAAAATGGTAATAAGTTATCACACGGAGGTCCGATACAGGAACATCACATATCGAGACGCTCGAAATTGAACAACGGAAGCTCTCGAGAAATTAAAATTGTCATAACTTTCCACTAGGATGTCCGATTCAAGCACATCACATATGGAGACGCTCGAAATTGAAGCACGGAAGCTCTTGAGAAATTGAAATTGTCATAACTTTTCACTCGGATGTCCGATTCAGGCACATCATATATTGAGATGCTCGAAATTGAACAACGGAAGCTCTCAAGAAATTCAAATGGTCATTAGTTATCACACAGAGGTCCGATTCAGGAACATCACATATCGAGACGCTCGAAATTGAACAACGGAAGCTCTCGAGAAATTGAAATGGTCATAACCTTTCACTCGAATGTCCGATTCAGGCGCATAATATATCGAGACGCTCGAAATTGAACAACCGAAGCTTTCGTGAAATTGAAATGGTCATAACCCTTCACACGGATGTCCGATTCAGGCGCATAATATATCGAGACGCTCGAAATTGAACAACGGAAGCTCTCGAGAAATTAAAATTGTCATAACTTTCCACTCGGATGTCCGATTCAAGCACATCACATATGGAGACGCCCGAAATTGAACCACGGAAGCTCTTGAGAAATTGAAATTGTCATAACTTTTCACTCGGATGTCCGATTCAGGCACATCATATATTGAGATGCTCGAAATTGAACAACGGAAGCTCTCGAGAAATTCAAATGGTCATAAGTTATCACACGGAGGTCCGATTCAGGAACATCACATATCGAGACACTCGAAATTAAACAACGGAACCTCTCGAGAAATTCCAATGGTCATAACTTTTCACACGGAGGTCCGATTCAAGCACATCACATATGGAGACGCTCAAAATTGAACAACGAAATCTCTCGAGAAATTCAAATGGTCATAAATTATCACACGGAGGTCAGATTCAAGCGCATCATATATCGAGACGCTCGAAATTGAACAATGGAAGCTCTCGAGAAATTAAAATTGTCATAACTTTGCACTTGGATTTCCGATTCAAGGACATTACATATGGAGACGCCCGAAATTGAACAATGGAAGATCTCGAGAAATTCAAATGGTCATAACATTTCACAGGGAGGTCTGATTCAAGCACATCATATATCGAGACGCTCGAAATTGAACAACGAAATCTCTCGAGAAATTCAAATGGTCATAACTTTTAACACTGAGGTCCAATTCAGGCGCATCACATAAGGAGACGCTCGAAATTGAACCACGGAAGATCTCGAGAAATTCAAATGGTCAATACTTTTCACTAGGATGTCCGATTCAGGTGCATAATATATTGAGACGCTCGAAATTGAACAACGGAAGCTCTCGAGAAATTCAAATGGTCATAAGTTATTACACGGAGGTCCGATTCAGGAACATCACATATCGAGACGCTCAAAATTGAACAACGGAAGCTCTCAAGAAATTTAAATGGTCTTAACTTTTCACTCGGATGTCCGATTCTGGCACATTAGATATCGAGACGCTCAAAATTAAACAACGGAAACTCACGAGAAATTAAAACTATCATAACTTTTCACTCGGATGTCCGATTCAAGCACATCACATATGGAGACGCCCGAAATTGAACCACGAAGATCTCGAGAAATTGAAATGGTCATAACTTTTCACACGGAGGTCCGATTCAGGCGCATCATATATCGAGATGCTCGAAATTGAACAACAGAAGCTCTTGAGAAATTGAAATTGTCATAACTTTTCACTCGGATGTCCGATTCAGGCACATCAGTTATCGAGACGCTCGAAATTAAACAATGGAAGCTCTCGAGAAATTAATATTTACATAACTTTTAACTCGGATGTCCAATTCAAGCACATCAGTTATCGAGACGCTCGAAATTAAACAATGGAAGCTCTCGAGAAATTCAAATGGTCATAACTTTTCACACGGAGGTCCGATTCAGGCGCATCATATATCGAGACGCTCGAAATTGAACAACAAAAGCTCTCGAGAAATTGAAATTGTCATAACTTTTCACTCGGATGTCCGATTCAGGCACATCAGTTATCGAGACGCTCAAAATTAAACAACGGAATCTCACGAGAAATTAAAATTGTCATAATTTTTCACTCAGATGTCCGATTCAAGCACATCACATATGGAGACGCCCGAAATTGAACCACGGAAGATCTCGAGAAATTCAAATGGTCATAACGTTTCACACGGAGGTCCGATTCAGGCGCATCATATATCAAGACGCTCGAAATTGAACAACGAAATCTCTCAAGATATTCAAATAGTCATAAGTTATCACACGGATGTCCGACTCAGGAACATCACATATCGAGACGCTCGAAATTGAACAACGGAAGCTCATGAGAAATTGAAATTGTCATAACTTTTCTCTCGGATGTCCGATTCAGCCACATCAAATATCGAGACGCTCGAAATTAAACAACCGAAGATCTCGATAAATTCAAATGGTCATAACTTTTCACACGGAGGTCCGATTCAGGCGCATCATATATCGAGACGGTCGAAATTGAACAATGGAAGCTCTTGAGAAATTGAAATTGTCATATGTTATCACACGGATGTCCGACTCAGGAACATCACATATCGAGACAATCGAAATTGCACGCACACTCACGCAGGCACATCAGTTATCGAGAAGCTCGAAATTAAAGAATGGAAGCTCTCGAGAAATTGATATTGTCATAACTTTTCACTCGGATGTCCGATTCAAGCACATCAGTTATCGACACGCTTAATATTAAACAATGGAAGCTCTCGAGAAATTCAAATGGTCATAACTTTTCAAACGGAGGTCCAATTCAGGCGCATCATATATCGAGACGCTCAAAATTGAACAACGGAAGCTCTTGAGAAATTGAAATTGTCATAACTTTACACTCGGATGTCCGATTCAAGCACATCACATATGGAGACGCCCGAAATTGAACCACAGAAGATCTCCAGAAATTCAAATGGTCATAACTTTACACTCGGATGTCGGATTCAGGCACATCAGATATCGAGACGCCCGAAATTGAACAATGGAAGATCTCGAGAAATTCAAATGGTCATAACTTTTCACAGGGAGGTCTGATTCAAGCACATCATATATCGAGACGCTCGAAATTGAACAACGAAATCTCTCGAGAAATTCAAATGGTCATATGTTATCACACGGATGTCCGACTCAGGAACATCACATATCGAGACAATCGAAATTGAACAACGGAAGCTCTTGAAAAATTGAAATTGTCATAACTTTTCACCCGGATGTCCGATTCCGGCACATCAGATATCGAGACGCTCAAAAATAAACAACGGAAGCTCTCTAGAAATTCAAATGGTCATAACTTTTCACACGGAGGTCCGATTCAAGCGCATCATATATCGAGACGCTCGAAATTAAACAATGAAAGCTCTCGAGAAATTGAAATGGTCAATACTTTTCACTAGGATGTCCGATTCAGGTGCATAATATATTGAGACGCTCGAAATTGAACAACGGAAGCTCTCGACAAATTCAAATGGTCATAAGTTATTACACGGAGGTCCGATTCAGGAACATCACATATCGAGACGCTCAAAATTGAACAACGGAAGCTCTCAAGAAATTTAAATGGTCTTAACTTTTCACTCGGATGTCCGATTCTGGCACATTAGATATCGAGACGCTCAAAATTAAACAACGGAAACTCACGAGAAATTAAAACTATCATAACTTTTCACTCGGATGTCCGATTCAAGCACATCACATATGGAGACGCCCGAAATTGAACCACGAAGATCACGAGAAATTGAAATGGTCATAACGTTTCACACGGAGGTCCGATTCAGGCGCATCATATATCGAGATGCTCGAAATTGAACAACAGAAGCTCTTGAGAAATTGAAATTGTCATAACTTTTCACTCGGATGTCCGATTCAGGCACATCAGTTATCGAGACGCTCGAAATTAAACAATGGAAGCTCTCGAGAAATTAAAATTTACATAACTTTTAACTCGGATGTCCAATTCAAGCACATCAGTTATCGAGACGCTCAAAATTAAACAATGGAAGCTCTCGAGAAATTCAAATGGTCATAACTTTTCACACGGAGGTCCGATTCAGGCGCATCATATATCGAGACGCTCGAAATTGAACAACAGAAGCTCTCGAGAAATTCAAATTGTCATAACTTTTCACTCGGATGTCCGATTCAGGCACATCAGTTATCGAGACGCTCAAAATTAAACAACGAAATCTCACGAGAAATTAAAATTGTCATAATTTTTCACTCAGATGTCCGATTCAAGCACATCACATATGGAGACGCCCGAAATTGAACCACGGAAGATCTCGAGAAATTCAAATGGTCATAACGTTTCACACGGAGGTCCGATTCAGGCGCATCATATATCGAGACGCTCGAAATTGAACAACGAAATCTCTCAAGATATTCAAATAGTCATAAGTTATCACACGGATGTCCGACTCAAGAACATCACATATCGAGACGCTCGAAATTGAACAACGGAAGCTCATGAGAAATTGAAATTGTCATAACTTTTCTCTCGGATGTCCGATTCAGCCACATCAGATATCGAGACGCTCGAAATTAAACAACCGAAGCTCTCGATAAATTCAAATGGTCACAACTTTTCACACGGAGGTCCGATTCAGGCGCATCATATATCGAGACGGTCGAAATTGAACAATGGAAGCTCTTGAGAAATTGAAATTGTCATATGTTATCACACGGATGTCCGACTCAGGAACATCACATATCGAGACAATCGAAATTGCACGCACACTCACGCAGGCACATCAGTTATCGAGAAGCTCGAAATTAAAGAATGGAAGCTCTCGAGAAATTGATATTGTCATAACTTTTCACTCGGATGTCCGATTCAAGCACATCAGTTATCGACACGCTTAATATTAAACAATGGAAGCTCTCGAGAAATTCAAATGGTCATAACTTTTCAAACGGAGGTCCAATTCAGGCGCATCATATATCGAGACGCTCAAAATTGAACAACGGAAGCTCTTGAGAAATTGAAATTGTCATAACTTTACACTCGGATGTCCGATTCAAGCACATCACATATGGAGACGCCCGAAATTGAACCACAGAAGATCTCCAGAAATTCAAATGGTCATAACTTTACACTCGGATGTCGGATTCAGGCACATCAGATATCGAGACGCCCGAAATTGAACAATGGAAGATCTCGAGAAATTCAAATGGTCATAACTTTTCACAGGGAGGTCTGATTCAAGCACATCATATATCGAGACGCTCGAAATTGAACAACGAAATCTCTCGAGAAATTCAAATGGTCATATGTTATCACACGGATGTCCGACTCAGGAACATCACATATCGAGACAATCGAAATTGAACAACGGAAGCTCTTGAAAAATTGAAATTGTCATAACTTTTCACCCGGATGTCCGATTCCGGCACATCAGATATCGAGACGCTCAAAAATAAACAACGGAAGCTCTCTAGAAATTCAAATGGTCATAACTTTTCACACGGAGGTCCGATTCAAGCGCATCATATATCGAGACGCTCGAAATTAAACAATGAAAGCTCTCGAGAAATTGAAATGGTCAATACTTTTCACTAGGATGTCCGATTCAGGTGCATAATATATTGAGACGCTCGAAATTGAACAACGGAAGCTCTCGACAAATTCAAATGGTCATAAGTTATTACACGGAGGTCCGATTCAGGAACATCACATATCGAGACGCTCAAAATTGAACAACGGAAGCTCTCAAGAAATTTAAATGGTCTTAACTTTTCACTCGAATGTCCGATTCTGGCACATTAGATATCGAGACGCTCAAAATTAAACAACGGAAACTCACGAGAAATTAAAACTATCATAACTTTTCACTCGGATGTCCGATTCAAGCACATCACATATGGAGACGCCCGAAATTGAACCACGAAGATCACGAGAAATTGAAATGGTCATAACGTTTCACACGGAGGTCCGATTCAGGCGCATCATATATCGAGATGCTCGAAATTGAACAACAGAAGCTCTTGAGAAATTGAAATTGTCATAACTTTTCACTCGGATGTCCGATTCAGGCACATCAGTTATCGAGACGCTCGAAATTAAACAATGGAAGCTCTCGAGAAATTAAAATTTACATAACTTTTAACTCGGATGTCCAATTCAAGCACATCAGTTATCGAGACGCTCAAAATTAAACAATGGAAGCTCTCGAGAAATTCAAATGGTCATAACTTTTCACACGGAGGTCCGATTCAGGCGCATCATATATCGAGATGCTCGAAATTGAACAACAGAAGCTCTCGAGAAATTCAAATTGTCATAACTTTTCACTCGGATGTCCGATTCAGGCACATCAGTTATCGAGACGCTCAAAATTAAACAACGAAATCTCACGAGAAATTAAAATTGTCATAATTTTTCACTCAGATGTCCGATTCAAGCACATCACATATGGAGACGCCCGAAATTGAACCACGGAAGATCTCGAGAAATTCAAATGGTCATAACGTTTCACACGGAGGTCCGATTCAGGCGCATCATATATCGAGACGCTCGAAATTGAACAACGAAATCTCTCAAGATATTCAAATAGTCATAAGTTATCACACGGATGTCCGACTCAAGAACATCACATATCGAGACGCTCGAAATTGAACAACGGAAGCTCATGAGAAATTGAAATTGTCATAACTTTTCTCTCGGATGTCCGATTCAGCCACATCAAATATCGAGACGCTCGAAATTAAACAACCGAAGATCTCGATAAATTCAAATGGTCATAACTTTTCACACGGAGGTCCGATTCAGGCGCATCATATATCGAGACGGTCGAAATTGAACAATGGAAGCTCTTGAGAAATTGAAATTGTCATATGTTATCACACGGATGTCCGACTCAGGAACATCACATATCGAGACAATCGAAATTGCACGCACACTCACGCAGGCACATCAGTTATCGAGAAGCTCGAAATTAAAGAATGGAAGCTCTCGAGAAATTGATATTGTCATAACTTTTCACTCGGATGTCCGATTCAAGCACATCAGTTATCGACACGCTTAATATTAAACAATGGAAGCTCTCGAGAAATTCAAATGGTCATAACTTTTCAAACGGAGGTCCAATTCAGGCGCATCATATATCGAGACGCTCAAAATTGAACAACGGAAGCTCTTGAGAAATTGAAATTGTCATAACTTTACACTCGGATGTCCGATTCAAGCACATCACATATGGAGACGCCCGAAATTGAACCACAGAAGATCTCCAGAAATTCAAATGGTCATAACTTTACACTCGGATGTCGGATTCAGGCACATCAGATATCGAGACGCCCGAAATTGAACAATGGAAGATCTCGAGAAATTCAAATGGTCATAACTTTTCACAGGGAGGTCTGATTCAAGCACATCATATATCGAGACGCTCGAAATTGAACAACGAAATCTCTCGAGAAATTCAAATGGTCATATGTTATCACACGGATGTCCGACTCAGGAACATCACATATCGAGACAATCGAAATTGAACAACGGAAGCTCTTGAAAAATTGAAATTGTCATAACTTTTCACCCGGATGTCCGATTCCGGCACATCAGATATCGAGACGCTCAAAAATAAACAACGGAAGCTCTCTAGAAATTCAAATGGTCATAACTTTTCACACGGAGGTCCGATTCAAGCGCATCATATATCGAGACGCTCGAAATTAAACAATGAAAGCTCTCGAGAAATTGAAATGGTCAATACTTTTCACTAGGATGTCCGATTCAGGTGCATAATATATTGAGACGCTCGAAATTGAACAACGGAAGCTCTCGACAAATTCAAATGGTCATAAGTTATTACACGGAGGTCCGATTCAGGAACATCACATATCGAGACGCTCAAAATTGAACAACGGAAGCTCTCAAGAAATTTAAATGGTCTTAACTTTTCACTCGGATGTCCGATTCTGGCACATTAGATATCGAGACGCTCAAAATTAAACAACGGAAACTCACGAGAAATTAAAACTATCATAACTTTTCACTCGGATGTCCGATTCAAGCACATCACATATGGAGACGCCCGAAATTGAACCACGAAGATCACGAGAAATTGAAATGGTCATAACGTTTCACACGGAGGTCCGATTCAGGCGCATCATATATCGAGATGCTCGAAATTGAACAACAGAAGCTCTTGAGAAATTGAAATTGTCATAACTTTTCACTCGGATGTCCGATTCAGGCACATCAGTTATCGAGACGCTCGAAATTAAACAATGGAAGCTCTCGAGAAATTAAAATTTACATAACTTTTAACTCGGATGTCCAATTCAAGCACATCAGTTATCGAGACGCTCAAAATTAAACAATGGAAGCTCTCGAGAAATTCAAATGGTCATAACTTTTCACACGGAGGTCCGATTCAGGCGCATCATATATCGAGATGCTCGAAATTGAACAACAGAAGCTCTCGAGAAATTCAAATTGTCATAACTTTTCACTCGGATGTCCGATTCAGGCACATCAGTTATCGAGACGCTCAAAATTAAACAACGAAATCTCACGAGAAATTAAAATTGTCATAATTTTTCACTCAGATGTCCGATTCAAGCACATCACATATGGAGACGCCCGAAATTGAACCACGGAAGATCTCGAGAAATTCAAATGGTCATAACGTTTCACACGGAGGTCCGATTCAGGCGCATCATATATCGAGACGCTCGAAATTGAACAACGAAATCTCTCAAGATATTCAAATAGTCATAAGTTATCACACGGATGTCCGACTCAAGAACATCACATATCGAGACGCTCGAAATTGAACAACGGAAGCTCATGAGAAATTGAAATTGTCATAACTTTTCTCTCGGATGTCCGATTCAGCCACATCAGATATCGAGACGCTCGAAATTAAACAACCGAAGCTCTCGATAAATTCAAATGGTCACAACTTTTCACACGGAGGTCCGATTCAGGCGCATCATATATCGAGACGGTCGAAATTGAACAATGGAAGCTCTTGAGAAATTGAAATTGTCATATGTTATCACACGGATGTCCGACTCAGGAACATCACATATCGAGACAATCGAAATTGCACGCACACTCACGCAGGCACATCAGTTATCGAGAAGCTCGAAATTAAAGAATGGAAGCTCTCGAGAAATTGATATTGTCATAACTTTTCACTCGGATGTCCGATTCAAGCACATCAGTTATCGACACGCTTAATATTAAACAATGGAAGCTCTCGAGAAATTCAAATGGTCATAACTTTTCAAACGGAGGTCCAATTCAGGCGCATCATATATCGAGACGCTCAAAATTGAACAACGGAAGCTCTTGAGAAATTGAAATTGTCATAACTTTGCACTTGGATTTCCGATTCAAGGACATCACATATGGAGACGCCCGAAATTGAACAATGGAAGATCTCGAGAAATTCAAATGGTCATAACATTTCACAGGGAGGTCTGATTCAAGCACATCATATATCGAGGCGCTCGAAATTGAACAACAAAATCTCTCGAGAAATTCAAATGGTCATATGTTATCACACAGATGTCCGACTCAGGAACATCACATATCGAGACAATCGAAATTGAACAACGGAAGCTCTTGAGAAATTGAAATTGTCATAACTTTACACTCGGATGTCCGATTCAAGCACATCACATATGGAGACGCCCGAAATTGAACCACAGAAGATCTCCAGAAATTCAAATGGTCATAACTTTACACTCGGATGTCCGATTCAGGCACATCAGATATCGAGACGCTCGAAATTGAACAACGGGACCTCTCGAGAAATTCAAATGGTCATAACTTTTCACACGGAGGTCCGATCCAAGCACTTCACATATGGAGACGCCCGAAATTGAACCCCGGAAGATCTCGAGAAATTCAAATGGTCATAACTTTTCACACGGAGGTCCAATTCAAGCACATCATATATCGAGACGCTCGAAATTGAACAACGAAATCTCTCGAGAAATTCAAATGGTCATAAATTATCACACGGAGGTCAGATTCAGGCGCATCATATATCGAGACGCTCGAAATTGAACAATGGAAGCTCTCGAGAAATTAAAATTGTCATAACTTTGCACTTGGATTTCCGATTCAAGCACATCACATATGGAGACGCCCGAAATTGAACAATGGAAGATCTCGAGAAATTCAAATGGTCAAAACTTTTCACAGGGAGGTCTTATTGCACATCATATATCGAGACGCTCGAAATTGAACAACGAAATCTCTCGAGAAATTCAAATGGTCATATGTTATCACACGGATGTCCGACTCAGGAACATCACATATCGAGACAATCGAAATTGAACAACGGAAGCTCTTGAAAAATTGAAATTGTCATAACTTTTCACCCGGATGTCCGATTCCGGCACATCAGATATCGAGACGCTCGAAAATAAACAACGGAAGCTCTCTAGAAATTCAAATGGTCATAACTTTTCACACGGAGGTCCGATTCAAGCGCATCATATATCGAGACGCTCGAAATTAAACAATGAAAGCTCTCGAGAAATTGAAATGGTCAATACTTTTCACTAGGATGTCCGATTCAGGTGCATAATATATTGAGACGCTCGAAATTGAACAACGGAAGCTCTCGAGAAATTCAAATGGTCATAAGTTATTACACGGAGGTCCGATTCAGGAACATCACATAACGAGACGCTCAAAATTGAACAACGGAAGCTCTCAAGAAATTTAAATGGTCTTAACTTTTCACTCGGATGTCCGATTCTGGCACATTAGATATCGAGACGCTCAAAATTAAACAACGGAAACTCACGAGAAATTAAAACTATCATAACTTTTCACTCGGATGTCCGATTCAAGCACATCACATATGGAGACGCCCGAAATTGAACCACGAAGATCTCGAGAAATTGAAATGGTCATAACTTTTCACACGGAGGTCCGATTCAGGCGCATCATATATCGAGATGCTCGAAATTGAACAACAGAAGCTCTTGAGAAATTGAAATTGTCATAACTTTTCACTCGGATGTCCGATTCAGGCACATCAGTTATCGAGACGCTCGAAATTAAACAATGGAAGCTCTCGAGAAATTAAAATTTACATAACTTTTAACTCGGATGTCCAATTCAAGCACATCAGTTATCGAGATGCTCGAAATTAAACAATGGAAGCTCTCGAGAAATTCAAAAGGTCATAACTTTTCACACGGAGGTCCGATTCAGGCGCATCATATATCGAGACGCTCGAAATTGAACAACAGAAGCTCTCGAGAAATTGAAATTGTCATAACTTTTCACTCGGATGTCCGATTCAGGCACATCAGTTATCGAGACGCTCAAAATTAAACAACGGAATCTCACGAGAAATTAAAATTGTCATAATTTTTCACTCAGATGTCCGATTCAAGCACATCACATATGGAGACGCCCGAAATTGAACCACGAAAGATCTCGAGAAATTCAAATGGTCATAACGTTTCACACGGAGGTGCGATTCAGGCGCATCTTATATCGAGACGCTCGAAATTGAACAACGAAATCTCTCAAGATATTCAAATAGTCATAAGTTATCACACGGATGTCCGACTCAGGAACATCACATATCGAGACGCTCGAAATTGAACAACGGAAGCTCATGAGAAATTGAAATTGTCATAACTTTTCTCTCGGATGTCCGATTCAGCCACATCAGATATCGAGACGCTCGAAATTAAACAACCGAAGCTCTCGATAAATTCAAATGGTCATAACTTTTCACACGGAGGTCCGATTCAGGCGCATCATATATCGAGACGGTCGAAATTGAACAATGGAAGCTCTTGAGAAATTGAAATTGTCATATGTTATCACACGGATGTCCGACTCAGGAACATCACATATCGAGACAATCGAAATTGCACGCACACTCACGCAGGCACATCAGTTATCGAGAAGCTCGAAATTAAAGAATGGAAGCTCTCGAGAAAGTGATATTGTCATAACTTTTAACTCGGATGTCCGATTCAAGCACATAAGTTATCGAGACGCTTAATATTAAACAATGGAAGCTCTCGAGAAATTCAAATGGTCATAACTTTTCAAACGGAGGTCCGATTCAGGCGCATCATATATCGAGACGCTCAAAATTGAACAACGGAAGCTCTTGAGAAATTGAAATTGTCATAACTTTACACTCGGATGTCCGATTCAAGCACATCACATATGGAGACGCCCGAAATTGAACCATAGAAGATCTCCAGAAATTCAAATGGTCATAACTTTACACTCGGATGTCCGATTCAGGCACATCAGATATCGAGACGCTCGAAATTGAACAACGGGACCTCTCGAGAAATTCAAATGGTCATAACTTTTCACACGGAGGTCCGATCCAAGCACTTCACATATGGAGACGCCCGAAATTGAACCCCGGAAGATCTCGAGAAATTCAAATGGTCATAACTTTTCACACGGAGGTCCAATTCAAGATCATCATATATCGAGACGCTCGAAATTGAACAACGAAATCTCTCGAGAAATTCAAATGGTCATAAATTATCACACGGAGGTCAGATTCAGGCGGATCATATATCGAGACGCTCGAAATTGAACAATGGAAGCTCTCAAGAAATTAAAATTGTCATAACTTTGCACTTGGATTTCCGATTCAAGCACATCACATATGTAGACGCCCGAAATTGAACAATGGAAGATCTCGAGAAATTCAAATGGTCATAACTTTTCACAGGGAGGTCTGATTCAAGCACATCATATATCGAGACGCTCGAAATTGAACAACGAAATCTCTCGAGAAATTCAAATGGTCATATGTTATCACACGGATGTCCGACTCAGGAACATCTTATATCGAGACAATCGAAATTGAACAACGGAAGCTCTTGAAAAATTGAAATTGTCATAACTTTTCACCCGGATGTCCGATTCCGGCACATCAGATATCGAGACGCTCGAAAATAAACAACGGAAGCTCTCTAGAAATTCAAATAGTCATAACTTTTCACACGGAGGTCCGATTCAAGCGCATCATATATCGAGACGCTCGAAATTAAACAATGAAAGCTCTCGAGAAATTGAAATGGTCAATACTTTTCACTAGGATGTCCGATTCAGGTGCATAATATATTGAGACGCTCGAAATTGAACAACGGAAGCTCTCGAGAAATTCAAATGGTCATAAGTTATTACACGGAGGTCCGATTCAGGAACATCACATATCGAGACGCTCAAAATTGAACAACGGAAGCTCTCAAGAAATTTAAATGGTCTTAACTTTTCACTCGGATGTCCGATTCTGGCACATTAGATATCGAGACGCTCAAAATTAAACAACGGAAACTCACGAGAAATTAAAACTATCATAACTTTTCACTCGGATGTCCGATTTAAGCACATCACATATGGAGACGCCCGAAATTGAACCACGAAGATCTCGAGAAATTGAAATGGTCATAACTTTTCACACGGAGGTCCGATAAAGGCGCATCATATATCGAGATGCTCGAAATTGAACAGAAGCTCTTGAGAAATTGAAATTGTCATAACTTTTCACTCGGATGTCCGATTCAGGCACATCAGTTATCGAGACGCTCGAAATTAAACAATGGAAGCTCTCGAGAAATTCAAATGGTCATAACTTTTCAAACGGAGGTCCGATTCAGGCGCATCATATATCGAGACCCTCGAAATTGAACAACAGAAGCTCTCGAGAAATTGAAATTGTCATAACTTTTCACTCGGATGTCCGATTCAGGCACATCAGTTATCGAGACGCTCAAAATTAAACAACGGAATCTCACGAGAAATTAAAATTGTCATAATTTTTCACTCAGATGTCCGATTCAAGCACATCACATATGGAGACGCCCGAAATTGAACCACGGAAGATCTCGAGAAATTCAAATGGTCATAAGTTATCACACGGATGTCCGACTCAGGAGCATCACATATCGAGACGCTCGAAATTGAACAACGGAAGCTCATGAGAAATTGAAATTGTCATAACTTTTCTCTCGGATGTCCGATTCAGCCACATCAGATATCGAGACGCTCGAAATTAAACAACCGAAGCTCTCGATAAATTCAAATGGTCATAACTTTTCACACGGAGGTCCGATTCAGGCGCATCATATATCGAGACGGTCGAAATTGAACAATGAAAGCTCTTGAGAAATTGAAATTGTCATATGTTATCACACGGATGTCCGACTCAGGAACATCACATATCGAGACAATCGAAATTGAACGCACACTCACGCAGGCACATCAGTTATCGAGAAGCTCGAAATTAAAGAATGGAAGCTCTCGAGAAATTGATATTGTCATTACTTTTCACTCGGATGTCCGATTCAAGCACATCAGTTATCGAGACGCTTAATATTAAACAATGGAAGCTCTCGAGAAATTCAAATGGTCATAACTTTTCAAACGGAGGTCCGATTCAGGCGCATCATATATCGAGACGCTCAAAATTGAACAACGGAAGCTCTTGAGAAATTGAAATTGTCATAACTTTACACTCGGATGTCCAATTCAAGCACATCACATATGGAGACGCCCGAAATTGAACCACAGAACATCTCCAAAAATTCAAATGGTCATAACTTTACACTCGGATGTCCGATTCAGGCACATCAGATATCGAGACGCTCGAAATTGAACAACGGGACCTCTCGAGAAATTCAAATGGTCATAACTTTTCACACGGAGGTCCGATCCAAGCACTTCACATATGGAGACGCCCGAAATTGAACCCCGGAAGATCTCGAGAAATTCAAATGGTCATAACTTTTCACACGGAGGTCCAATTCAAGCACATCATATATCGAGACGCTCGAAATTGAACAACGAAATCTCTCGAGAAATTCAAATGGTCATAAATTATCACACGGAGGTCAGATTCAGGCGCATCATATATCGAGACGCTCGAAATTGAACAATGGAAGCTCTCGAGAAATTTAAATGGTCTTAACTTTTCACTCGGATGTCCGATTCTGGCACATTAGATATCGAGACGCTCAAAATTAAACAACGGAAACTCACGAGAAATTAAAACTATCATAACTTTTCACTCGGATGTCCGATTCAAGCACATCACATATGGAGACGCCCGAAATTGAACCACGAAGATCTCGAGAAATTCAAATGGTCATAACTTTTCACACGGAGGTCCGATTCAGGCGCATCATATATCGAGATTCTCGAAATTGAACAACAGAAGCTCTTGAGAAATTGAAATTGTCATAAATTTTCACTCGGATGTCCGATTCAGGCACATCAGTTATCGAGAGGCTCGAAATTAAACAATGGAAGCTCTTGAGAAATTAAAATTTACATAACTTTTAACTCGGATGTCCAATTCAAGCACATCAGTTATCGAGACGCTCGAAATTAAACAATGGAAGCTCTCGAGAAATTCAAATGGTCAAAACTTTTCACACGGAGGTCCGATTCAGGCGCATCATATATCGAGACGCTCGAAATTGAACAACAGAAGCTCTTGAGAAATTGAAATTGTCATAACTTTTCACTCGGATGTCCGATTCAGGCACATCAGTTATCGAGACGCTCAAAATTAAACAACGGAATCTATCGAGAAATTAAAATTGTCATAATTTTTCACTCAGATGTCCGATTCAAGCACATCACATATGGAGACGCCCGAAATTGAACCACGGAAGATCTCGAGAAATTCAAATGGTCATAACGTTTCACACGGAGGTCCGATTCAGGCGCATCATATATCGAAACGCTCGAAATTGAACAACGGAAACTCTTGAGAAATTGAAATTGTCATAACTTTTCACTCGGATGTTCGATTCAGGCACATCAGTTATCGAGACGCTCGAAATGGAACAACGAAATCTCTCGAGAAATTCAAATGGTCATAACTTTTCACATGGAGGTTCGATTCAGGCGCATCATATATCGAGACGCTCGAAATTGAACAACGGAAGCTCTTGAGAAATTGAAATTGTCGTAACTTTTCACTCGGATGTTCGATTCAGGCACATCAATTATCGAGACGCTCGAAATTAAAGAAAGGAAGCTCTCGAGAAATTGATATTGTCATAACTTTTCACTCGGATGTCCGATTCAAGCACATCAGCTATCGAGACGCTCGATATTAAACAATGGAAGGTCTCGAGAAATTCAAATGGTCATAAATTATCACACGGAGGTCGGATTCAGGTGCATCATATATCGAGACGCTCGAAATTGAACAATGGAAGCTCTTGAGAAATTGAAATTGTCATAACTTTTCACACGGAGGTCCGATTCAAGCACATCACATATGGAGACGCCCGAAATTGAGCCACGGAAGATCTCAGGAAATTCAAATGGTCATAAGTTATCACACGGATGTCCGACTCAGGAACATCACATATCAAGACGCTCGAAATTGAACAACGGAAGCTCTTGAGAAATTGAGATTGTCATAACTTTAAACTCGGATGTCTGATTCAGGCGCATCATATATCGAGACGCTCGAAATTGAACAATGGAAGCTCTCGAGAAATTAAAATTGTCATAACTTTACACTCGGATGTTCGATTCAGAAACATCAGATATCGAGACGCTCGAAATTAAACAACGGGACCTCTCGAGAAATTCAAATGGTCATAACTTTTCACACGGAGGTCCGATTCAAGCACATCACATATGGAGACGCCCGAAATTCAACCACGGAAGATCTCGTGAAATTCAAATGGTCATAACATTCCACTCGGATGTCCGATTCAGGCGCATAATATATTGAGACGCTCGAAATTGAACAACAGAAGCTCTCGAGAAATTTAAATGATCATAAATTTTCACTCGGATGTCCGATTATGGCGCATCATATATTTAGACACTCGAAACTGAACAATGGAAGCTCTCGAGAAATTAAAATTATCATAACTTTTCACTCGGATGTCCGATTCAGGCACATCAGATATCGAGACAATCGAAATTAAACAACAGAACCTCTCGAGAAATTCAAATGGTCATAACTTTTCACACGGAGGTCCGATTCAAGCACATCACATATGGAGACGCCCAAAATAGAACCACAGAAGATCTCCAAAAATTCAAATGGTCATAACTTTTCACTTGTATATCCGATTCAGGCGCATAATATATTGAGACGCTCGAAATTGAACAACGGAAGCTCTCGAGAAATTTAAATGATCATTAATTTACACTCGGATGTCCGATTCAGGCGCATCATATATCGAGACGCTCGAAATTGAACAATGGAAGCTCTCGAGAAAGTAAAATTGTCATAACTTTTCAGTCGGATATCCGATTCAGGCACCTCAGATATTGAGACGCTCGAAATTAAACAACGGAACCTCTCGAGAAATTCAAATGGTCATAACTTTTCACACGGAGGTCCGATTCAAGCACATCACATATGGAGACGCCTGAAATTGAACCACGGAAGATCTCGAGAAATTCAAATGGTCATAACTTTTCACAAGGAGGTCCAATTCAAGCACATCATATATCGAGACGCTCGAAATTGAACAACGAAATCTTTCGAGAAATTCAAATTGTCATAAATTATCACACGGAAGTCCGATTCAAGTGCATCTTATATCGAGACGCTCGAAATTGAACAATGGAAGCTCACGAGAAATTAAAATTTTCATAACATTTCACTCGGATGTCCGATTCAAGCACATCACATATGGAGACGCCCGAAATTGAACAATGGAAGATCTCGAGAAATTCAAATGGTCATAACTTTTCACACGGAGGTCCGATTCAAGCACATCATATATCGAGACGCTCGAAGTTGAACAACGAAATCTCTCGAGAAATTCAAATAGTCATAAGTTATCACACGGATGTCTGACTCAGGAACATCACATATCGAGACGCTCGAAATTAAACAACGGAAGCTCATGAGAAATTGAAATTGTCATAACTTTTCTCTCGGATGTCCGATTTAGCCACATCAGATATCGAGACGCTCGAAATTAAACAACCGAAGCTCTCGATAAATTCAAATGGTCATAACTTTTCACACGGAGGTCCAATTCAGGCGCATCATATATCGAGACGGTCGAAATTGAACAATGGAAGCTCTTGAGAAATTGAAATTGTCATAACTTTTCATTCGGATGTACGATTCAGGCACATCACATATTGAGACGCTCGAAATTGAGCAACGGAAGCCCTCGAAAAATTCAAATGGTCATAGGTTATCACACGGAGGTCCGATTCAGGAACATCAGATATCGAGACGTTCAAAATTAAACTACGGAGGCTCTCGAGAAATTGAAATGGTCTTTACTTTTCACTCGGATGTCCGATTCAGGCGCATAATATATCGAGACGCTCGAAACTGACCAACAAAAGCACTCGAGAAATTGAAATGGTCATAACTTTTCACTCGAATGTCCGATTCAGGCGCATAATATATCGAGACGCTCGAAATTGAACAACGGAAGCTCTCAAGAAATTTAAATGATCATAAATTTTCACTCGGATGTTCGATTCAGGTGCATCATATATCGAGACGCTCGAAATTGAACAATGGAAGCTCTCGAGAATTTAAAATTGTCATAACTTTACACTCGGATGTCCGATTCAAGCACATCAGATATCGAGACTCTCGAAATTAAAGAACGGGACCTCTCGAGAAATTCAAATGGCCTTAACTTTTCATACGGAGGTCCGATTCAAGCACATCACATATGGAGACGCCCGAAATTGAACCACGGAAGATCTCGAGAAATGTAAATGATCATAAATTTTCACTCGGATGTCCGATTCAGGCGCATCATATATCGAGACGCTCGAAATTGAACAATGGAAGCTCTCGAGAAATTAAAATTGTCATTACTTTTCACTCGGATGTCCGATTCAGGCACATCAGATATCGAGACGCTCGAAATTAAACAACAGAACCTCTCGAGAAATTCAAATGCTCATAACTTTTCACACGGAGGTCTGATTCAAGCACATCACATATGGAGACGCCTCAAATGGAACCACGGAAGATCTCCAGAAATTCAAATGGTCATAACTTTTCACTCGGATGTCCGATTCAGGCGCATAATATATCGAGACGCTCGAAATTAAACAACGGGACCTCTCGCGAAATTCAAATGGTCATAACTTTTCACACGGAGGTCCGATTCAAGCACATCACATATGGAGACGCCCGAAATTGAACTACGGAAGATCTCGAGAAATTCAAATGGTCATAAATTTCCACTCGGATGTCCGATTCAGGCGCATAATATATTGAGACGCTCGAAATTGAAAAACGGAAGCTCTCGAGAAATTTAAATGATCATAAATTTTCACTCGGATGTCCGATTCAGGCACATCATATATCAAGATGCTCGAAATTGAACAATGGAAGCTCTCGAGAAATTCAAATTGTCATAACTTTTCACTCGGATGTCCGATTCAGGCACATCAGATATCGAGACGCTCGAAATTAAACAACAGAACCTTCGAGAAATTCAAATGGTCATAACTTTTCACACGGAGGACCGATACAAGCACATCACATATGGAAACGCCCGAAATAGAACCACGGAAGATCTGCAGAAATTCAAATGGTCATAACTTTTCACTCGGATTTCGGATTCAGGCGCATAATATATTGAGACGCTCAAAATTGAACAACGGAAGCTCTCGAGAAATTTAAGTGATCATAAATTTTCACTCGGATGTTCGATTCAGGCTCATCATATATCGAGACGCTCGAAATTGAACAATGGAAGCTCTCGAGAAATTAAAATTGTCATAACTTTTCAGTCGTATGTCCGATTCAAGCACATCAGATATCGATACACTCGAAATTAAACAACAGAACCTCTCGAGAAATTCAAATGATCATAACTCTTCACACGGAGGTCCGATTCAAGCACATCACATATGGAGACGCCCGAAATAGAACCGCGGAAGATCTCCAAAAATTCAAATGGTCATAACTTTTCACTCGGATGTCCGATTCAGGCGCATAATATATTGAGACGCTCAAAATGGAACAACGGAAGCTCTCGAGAAATTTAAATGATCATAAATTTTCACTCGGATGTCCGATTCAGGCGCATCATATATCGAGACGCTCGAAATTGGACAATGGAAGCTCTCGAGAAATTAAAATCGTCATAACTTTTCAGTCGGATGTCCGATTCAGGCACATCAGATATCGAGACGCTCGAAATTAAACAACGGAACCTCTCCAGAAATTCAAATGGTCATAACTTTTCTCTCGAATGTCCGACTCAGGCGCATAATATATTGAGACGCTCGAAATTGAACAACGGAAGCTCTCGAGAAATTTAAATGATCATAAATTTTCACTCGGATGTCCAACAGTATCCACACTCTAATATTTGATAATTTCAATTTTTATAAAAAGAACTCCCTTAATTTTTTATTATGAAAATATAAGTGATTTTGTCACAACATAAATTCATCCAACAACACGCCATTACTTAAGTGAATATGCATAATTACATAGAAACAATAATTCGGTACAGTCATACACATAACGAAAATTAAATGTGTTCATATATATAATTAAAATTCCAGTTTTACATATTTAACTCAACAAAATAAAACTTAAAAACCAACTATGGAGGAGTTGATTACAAAACACAACTCTCTCCCAAAATAACGCCAACGTCATCAAGTCGGCTCAGCGGCTCCTCACCAGAATCTTACTCCCTACACCCTGCCACTGTCATTCTGCTCCCACGAACAAGGTTCGTGATCATCACAGGTATCAACCACATGATACAAAATTGCAAGGGTGAGTTTATTATAAAAGAACCAATACCAATTCCAAATAACCACGATTAGCAAGGAACATATGCAAACATGATAAGCATACACAAAAATCATTATTCAACACTCATATCCAACAAATATTCATCATTCACATCCAACATTTACTCATCATCCATCCATGGACCCAATCAAGACTACACAAAATGATGCATGCACCTGACTCAACACTTAGATGCAATGTGGTACGTACCAACAACAACCAAATATAAGGAAATAGCCTAAGCGTGTCCACACGACACTCTCACTTAGGGAAGTGTGCTGAGTTTGTCGAGACCACCCGGTTGTGCACGTAACAGCCCCCCTCCCATAGGTGATCAGCCTGGGAGCCCAAAGGTGTTCCCTACCAGGTGACAACCCCCTAGTACAAAGTACACTTGGCCACAGTTACTCTATTTCCTGTGTCGTATGAGCTATGATCACGGCCAAAAGTAAATGCCAAAGACCATGGACCAATTAAAGCACCTAAGCATCCCCTCAGGAATGCTTAGATTCTCTAACCATGCTAGTTACCCACGTCTGGGCCATCCGACAAGGTCAGTGCACTCTACCCCCCATGACATACACTTCATACGACGTATGATCATGGCCAAAAGCTAGTGCCAAAGACCCTGGAAGGTCAGTGCACAGTGCCCCCCACGATCATACACAACATCCAACGTATGAACGTGGCCAAAAGCTAATGCCAAAGACCCTGAAAGGTCAGTGCACAGTGCCCCCCACGAACATACACAACATGCACATGCCAATGCATTTCCAACATCAATGAACAAATCGTATTTCCATGTCATTCACAACATAAATATCATCTCATCTCAATGACGTTATCAACAACAACAACAACCTCATTTCATATTCACATATTCATCAATAATAATAATTCATGTTGACATGGTCTTTATTAACAATGTCATCTCAAATCAATATCATCATAATCATCATTATCATCACATATCAATTAAAATCCTCAATAGCAACATCAACAACAATTCAAACAAACACAACAATATCATTTCCTCACGCACAGCCTTCAAACAGCCAAAACAATATCATTCATCACAATATATATATCGCATCCCATTAGTTAAAACGTAATTTTCTTTGAAGAAAAATCAGCATGCACAAGGACAGGCAGATATCCTCATAGCTAGGTTCCCTAATCCTAACTATGGTGTTAAAATGGTAAATTTTATAATAAACTCCCCTTACCTATAGTGAGCTACCCCACGGATTCCTCGTCACGTCACTTGAAGATTCCTTTTTGTCCTTGCTTGTCGATTCCACACAAGCTTCTACCATGCCAAAACGAAGGAGACTGAGTATGGATTTAAGAAAACAAAGCTAGTAACAGTGCTCTGGGTCAAACACCCACATCACTACATGAAAGAGCTGAGAGTATTTCGGGTTTTACAAAGGAACGTAATTTGGAAATTCCGACCACGCCAATGTGACCGGGGTTCAGTGTAGGTTACGAAAATAACATGCATTTCATGAAAGGATAATGTTTACAAAGTCTCTTTCTCTAAGGTTTTTCAAAGGAAGCATAAGACAAGCAATGGCGGTTCCAAAGTCAGAAAAGATGCAAAGACAAGATGAAACTAACAAGAAACAATCATAGAACCATGATTACCTCGAAAGAAAACGAAAGATCAGATTAGGGTTTTCGTTCTCTACCGAAACCGCAAGCCAAGTTGGAAATTCTGCTTCGGTTGAAGGGTTCCTCTCGGTGTGGGTTTTCAATGGAGAACAATGATGGTTTGTGGTGGCTAATGGTGGATGTGGGTGATGGAGAAAGTACTTGGAACTTTAGAAATGGATTTGGAAGAAAGAAAGAAGAAGAAATGACATTTTTCCTAAGCTACAAGAAAGCAAAGGCTGAAATGCTTAAATAAGAGATGCTCTCGGGAACGGAAGCTTCTAGCACACTCCAGATATTTTCTCAAAGATCCCAACGGTTAAATCATGGTAAAGTGTCTTGTGAAGTTGAAAACCAAATTTCGAGAGGATCCAACGGTTAACGAAGGCTGGGCAGTGTTTCTACCGAGGCAGCTTCATGTAGTTTTCTCTAGAAGCTTCATTAAGAGGCTTCCTCCAGAAGCTTCATTAAGAGGCTTCTAGCACACTCCAGACATCTTCTCAAAGATCCCAACGGTCAGATCATGGAAGCGTGTTTTGTGAAGTTGCAGACCAAATTTCGAGACGATCCAACGGTTAATGAAGGCTAGGAAGCGTTTTTACCGAGGCAGCTTCATGTAGCTTTCTCTAGAAGCTTCATTAAGAGGCTTCCTCTAGAAGCTTCCTCGTGGCTTCTTTGAGAAGTTTTCTCAAGAGGCTTCTTTGAGAAGCTACATCCTTATCTATCCACCCCTCTATTAACTAAATTAACTTCCTTAAAAATAATTACGGATGAAAATAACGCAACAAATAATCAAACATCAAACATAATTACTAATAATATATAGATATATATATCAGGGTGTTACACATCATATATTGAGACGCTCGAAATTGAACAATGGAAGCTCTCGAGAAATTAAAATTGTCATAAATTTTCACACGGATGTCCGATCAGGCACATCAGATATCGAGACGCTCGAAATTAAAAAAACAGATCTCGAGAAATTCAAATGGTCATAACTTTTCACACGGAGGTCCGATTCAAGCACATCACATATGGAGACGCTCGAAATTGAACCACGG
The DNA here is from genome assembly GCF_004193775.1 of Glycine soja. NCBI lineage: Eukaryota > Viridiplantae > Streptophyta > Magnoliopsida > Fabales > Fabaceae > Glycine > Glycine soja. The sequence continues at coordinate 27,164 of NW_021144113.1, forward strand.
AAGATCTCGAGAAATTCAAATGGTCATAACTTTTCACTCGGATGTCCGATTCAGACGCGTAATATATCGAGACGCTCGAAATTGAACAACGGAAGCTATCGAGAAATTGAAATGGTCATAACTTTTCACTCGGATGTCCAATTCAGGCGCATAATATATCGAGACGCTCGAAATTGAACAACGGAAGCTCTAGAGAAATTTAAATAATCATAAATTTTCACTCGGATGTCTGATTCAGGCGCATCATATATCGAGATGCTCAAAATTGAACAATGGAAGCTCTCGAGAAATTAAAATTGTCAAAACTTTTCACTCAATTGTCCGATTCAGGCACTTCATATATCAAGACGCTCGAAATTGAACAACGAAATCTCTCGAGAAAATCAAATGGTCATAAGTTATCACACGGAGGTCCGATTCAGATGCATCATATATCGAGACGCTTGAAATTGAACAACGGAAGCTCTCGAGAAATTGAAATTGTCATAACTTTTCACTCGGATGTCCGATTCAGCCACATCAAATGTTGAGACGCTCGAAATTGAACAACGTAAGCTTTCGAGAAATTCAAATGGTCATAAGTTATCACACAGAGGTCCGATTCAGGAACATCACATATCGAGACGCTATAAATTGAACAACGGAAGCTCTCGAGAAATTGAAATGATCATAACTTTTCACTCGGATGTCCGATTCAGGCGCATCATATATCGAGACGCTCGAAATTGAAAAACGGAAGCTCTCGAGAAATTGAAATGGTCATAACTTTTAACTCGGATGTCCGATTCAGGCGCATAATATATCGAGATGCTCGAAATTGAACAAAGGAAGCTCTCTAGAAATTTAAATGATCATAAATTTTCACTTGGTTTTCCGATTCAGGTGCATCATATATCGAGACGCTCGAAATTGAAGAATAGAAGCACTCGAGAAATTAAAATTGTCTTAACTTTTCACTTGGATGTCCGATTCAGGCACATCAGATATCGAGACGCTCGAAATTAAACAACGGAACCTCTCGAGAAATTCAATTGGTCATAACTTTTCACACGGAGGTCCGATTCAAGCACATCACATATGGAGACGCCTGAAATTGAACATCGGAAGAACTCCAAAAATTCAAATGGTCATAGCTTTTCACTCGGATGTCCGATTCAGGCGCATAATATATTGAGACGCTCGAAATTGAACAACGGAAGCTCTTGAGAAATTTAGATGATCATAAATTTTCACTCGGATGTCCGATTCAGGTGCATCATATATCGAGACGCTCGAAATTAAACAACGGAAGATCTCGAGAAATTCAAATGGTCATAACTTTTCACACCGAGGTCCAATTCAGGAACATCACATATCGAGACGCTCGAAATTGAACAACAGAAGATATCGAGAAATTCAAATTGTCATAACTTTTCAGACGGAGGTCCGATTCAAGCGCATCATATATCGAGACGCTCGAAATTGAACAACGGAAGCTCTCGAGAAATTTAAATGATCATAAATTTTCACTCGGATGTCCGATTCAGGTGCATCAAATATCGAGACGCTCGAAATTGAACAATGGAAGCTCTCGAGAAATTAAAACTGTCATAACTTTTCACTCGGATGTCCGATTCAGGCATATCAGATATCGAGACGCTCGAAATTAAACAACGGAACCTCTCGAGAAATATAAATGGTCATAACTTTTCACACGGAGGTCCGATTCAAGCCAGCACATATGGAGACGCCCGAAATTGAACCACGGAAGATCTCGAGAAATTCAAATGGTCATAACTCTTAACTCAGATATCCGATTCAGGCGCATAATATATTGAGACGCTCGAAATTGAACAACGGAAGCTCTCGAGAAATTTAAATGATCATAAATTTTCACTTGGATGTCCGATTCAGGCGCATTATATATCGAGACGCTCGAAATTGAACAACAGAAGATATCGAGAAATTCTAATTGTCATAACTTTTCATACGGAGATCCGATTTAAGCTCATCATATATCGAGACGCTCGAAATTGAACAACTGAAGCTCTCGAGAAATTAAAATGGTCATAACATTTCACACGGATTTCCGATTCAGGCGCATAATATATCGAGACATTCGTAATTCAAGAACGGATGCTCTCGAGAAATTTAAATGGTCATAACTTTTGACACGGAGGTCCGATTCAGGCACATCATATATCGAGAGGCTCGAAATTGAAAAATGAAAGCTCTCGAGAAATTTAAATGGTCATAACTCTTCACTAAGATTTCCGATTCAGGTGCATAATATATCGAGACATTGGTTATTGAACAATGGAAGATCCCGAGAAATTAAAATTGTCATTACTTTTCACTCGGATGTCCGATTTAGGCACATTAGATAATGAGACGCTCGAAATTGAACAACGGAAGCTCTCGAGAAATTAAAATGGTAATAACTTTTGACTCGGATTTCCGATTTAGGCGCATAATATATCGAGACATTCGTAATTTAAGAACGGATGCTCTCGAGAAATCTAAATGGTCATAACTTTTGACACGGAGGTCCGATTCAGGCACATCATATATCGAGACGCTCGAAATTGAAAAACGAAAGCTCTCGAGAAATTTAAATGGTCATAACTTTTCACTAAGATTTTCGATTCAGGTGCATAATATATCGAGACATTGGTTATTGAACAATGGAAGATCCCGAGAAATTAAAATTGTCATTTTTTTTCACTCGGATGTCCGATTTAGGCACATCAGATATCGAGACGCTCGAAATTGAACAACGGAAGCTCTCGAGAAATTAAAATGGTCATAACTTTACACACGGAGGTCCGATTCAGGCACATCACATGTCGAGACGCTCGAAATTGAACAACGGAAGATGTCGAGAAATTCAAATGGTCATAACTTTTCACACAGAGGTCCGATTCAGACGCATTATATATCGAGACGCTCGAAATTGAAACATGGAAGCTCTCGAGAAATTCACATGGTCAAAACCTTTCGCTCGGATGTGCGATTCAGGCACATCACATATGGAGACGCACGAAATTACACAACGGAAGATATCGAGAAATTCAAATGGTCAAAACTTTTCACACGGAGGTCCGATTCAGGCACATCACATATCGAGATGCTCGAAATTGAACAACGGAAGCTCTCGAGAAATTAAAATGGTCAAAATTTTTCACTCGGATGTCCGATTCAGGCGCATCATATATCGAGACGCTCAAAATTGAACAACGAAATCTTTCGAGAAATTCAAATGCTCATAACTTTGCACATGGAGGTCCGATTCACGGACAACACATATGGAAACACTCAAAATTGAACAACGAAAGATCTCGAGAAATTCAAATGGTCATAACTTTTCACATGGACGTTCGATTCAGGCGCATCATATATCAAGACTCTCGAAATTGAACAACAGAATCTCTCGAGAAATTAAAATTGTCATAACTTTTCACTCGGATGTCCGATTCAGGCACATCACATATGGAGACGTTCGAAATTGAACAACGAAAGATCCCAAGAAATTCAAATGGTCATAACTTTTCACACGGAGGTCCGATTCAGGCGCATCATATATCGAGACGCTCGAAATTGAACAACGGAAGCTCTCGAGAAATTAAAATTGTCATAACTTTTCACTCGGATATCCGATTTAGGCACATCACATATTGAGACGCTCAAAATTGAACAACAGAAGCTCTCGAGAAATTCATATGCTCATAACATTTCACACTGAGGTCCGATTCAGGAACATCACATATCGAGACGCTCGAAATTGAACAACAGAAGATATCGAGAAATTCAAATTGTCATAACTTTTCAGACGTAGGTCCAATTCAAGCGCATCATATATCGAGACGCTCGAAATTGAACAACGGAAGCTCTCGAGAAATTAAAATGGTCATAACTTTTCATACGGAAGTTCGATTCAGCTGCATTGTATATCGAGACCTTGGTTATTGAACAATGGATGCTCTCGAGAAATTCAAATGGTCATAAATTTTCACTCGGATGTCCGATTCAAGCTCATAATATATCGAGACGCTGGAAATTGAACAACGAAATCTCTCGAGAAATTCAAATGGTCATAACTTTTCATACGGATGTCCGATTCAGGTGCATAATATATCGAGACATTGGTTATTGAACCACGGTTGCTCTCGAGAATTTCAAATGGTCATAAATTTTCACTCGGATCTCCGATTCAAGCGCATAATATATCGAGACGCTCGAAATTGAACAACGGAAGCTCTCGAGAAATTCAAATGGTCATGACTTTTCACACGGAGGTCCGATTCAGGCACATCATATATCGAGACGCTCGAAATTGAACAACGGAAGCACTCGAGAAATTAAAATTGTCATAACTTTTCACTCGGATGTTCGATTCAGGCACAACACATATTGAGACCCTCGAAATTGAACAACGGAAGCTCTCGAGAAATTCAAATGCTCATAACTTTACACACGGTGGACCGATTCAGGCACATCACATGTCGAGACGCTCGAAATTGAACAACGTAAGCTCTCGAGAAATTCAAATGCTCATAACTTTTCACACGGAGGTCCGATTCAGGAACATCACATATCGAGATGCTCGAAATTGAACAACAGAAGCTCTCGAGAAATTGAAATGGTCATAACTCTTCACTAAGATTTCCGATTCAGGTGCATAATATATCGAGACATTGGTTATTGAACAATGGAAGATCCCGAGAAATTAAAATTGTCATTACTTTTCACTCGGATGTCCGATTTAGGCACATCAGATATCGAGACGCTCGAAATTGAACAACGGAAGCTCTCGAGAAATTAAAATGGTAATAACTTTTGACTCGGATTTCCAATTTAGGCGCATAATATATCGAGACATTAGTAATATAAGAACGGATGCTCTCGAGAAATCTAAATGGTCATAACTTTTGACACGGAGGTCCAATTCAGGCACATCATATATCGAGACGCTCGAAATTGAAAAACGAAAGCTCTCGAGAAATTTAAATGGTCATAACTTTTCACTAAGATTTTCGATTCAGGTGCATAATATATCGAGACATTGGTTATTGAACAATGGAAGATCCCGAGAAATTAAAATTGTCATTTTTTTCACTCGGATGTCCGATTTAGGCACATCAGATATCGAGACGCTCGAAATTGAACAACGGAAGCTCTCGAGAAATTAAAATGGTCATAACTTTACACACGGAGGTCCGATTCAGGCACATCACATGTCGAGACGCTCGAAATTGAACAACGGAAGATGTCGAGAAATTCAAATGGTCATAACTTTTCACACAGAGGTCCGATTCAGACGCATTATATATCGAGACGCTCGAAATTGAAACATGGAAGCTCTCGAGAAATTCACATGGTCAAAACCTTTCGCTCGGATGTGCGATTCAGGCACATCACATATGGAGACGCACGAAATTACACAACGGAAGATATCGAGAAATTCAAATGGTCAAAACTTTTCACACGGAGGTCCGATTCAGGCACATCACATATCGAGATGCTCGAAATTGAACAACGGAAGCTCTCGAGAAATTAAAATGGTCAAAATTTTTCACTCGGATGTCCGATTCAGGCGCATCATATATCGAGACGCTCGAAATTGAACAACGAAATCTTTCGAGAAATTCAAATGCTCATAACTTTGCACATGGAGGTCCGATTCACGGACAACACATTTGGAAACACTCAAAATTGAATAACGAAAGATCTCGAGAAATTCAAATGGTCATAACTTTTCACATGGACGTTCGATTCAGGCGCATCATATATCAAGACTCTCGAAATTGAACAACAGAATCTCTCGAGAAATTAAAATTGTCATAACTTTTCACTCGGATGTCCGATTCAGGCACATCACATATGGAGACGTTCGAAATTGAACAACGAAAGATCCCAAGAAATTCAAATGGTCATAACTTTTCACACGGAGGTCCGATTCAGGCGCATCATATATCGAGACGCTCGAAATTGAACAACGGAAGCTCTCGAGAAATTAAAATTGTCATAACTTTTCACTCGGATATCCGATTTAGGCACATCACATATTGAGACGCTCAAAATTGAACAACAGAAGCTCTCGAGAAATTCATATGCTCATAACATTTCACACTGAGGTCCGATTCAGGAACATCACATATCGAGACGCTCGAAATTGAACAACAGAAGATATCGAGAAATTCAAATTGTCATAACTTTTCAGACGTAGGTCCAATTCAAGCGCATCATATATCGAGACGCTCGAAATTGAACAACGGAAGCTCTCGAGAAATTAAAATGGTCATAACTTTTCATACGGAAGTTCGATTCAGCTGCATTGTATATCGAGACCTTGGTTATTGAACAATGGATGCTCTCGAGAAATTCAAATGGTCATAAATTTTCACTCGGATGTCCGATTCAAGCTCATAATATATCGAGACGCTGGAAATTGAACAACGAAATCTCTCGAGAAATTCAAATGGTCATAACTTTTCATACGGATGTCCGATTCAGGTGCATTGTATATCGAGACCTTGGTTATTGAACAACTGAAGCTCTCGAGAAATTAAAATGGTCATAACATTTCACACGGATTTCCGATTCAGGCGCATAATATATCGAGACATTCGTAATTCAAGAACGGATGCTCTCGAGAAATTTAAATGGTCATAACTTTTGACACGGAGGTCCAATTCAGGCACATCATATATCGAGACGCTCGAAATTGAAAAACGAAAGCTCTCGAGAAATTTAAATGGTCATAACTTTTCACTAAGATTTTCGATTCAGGTGCATAATATATCGAGACATTGGTTATTGAACAATGGAAGATCCCGAGAAATTAAAATTGTCATTTTTTTTCACTCGGATGTCCGATTGAGGCACATCAGATATCGAGACGCTCGAAATTGAACAACGGAAGCTCTCGAGAAATTAAAATGGTCATAACTTTACACACGGAGGTCCGATTCAGGCACATCACATGTCGAGACGCTCGAAATTGAACAATGGAAGATGTCGAGAAATTCAAATGGTCATAACTTTTCACACAGAGGTCCGATTCAGACGCATTATATATCGAGACGCTCGAAATTGAAACATGGAAGCTCTCGAGAAATTCACATGGTCAAAACCTTTCGCTCGGATGTGCGATTCAGGCACATCACATATGGAGACGCACGAAATTACACAACGGAAGATATCGAGAAATTCAAATGGTCAAAACTTTTCACACAGAGGTCCGATTCAGGCACATCACATATCGAGATGCTCGAAATTGAACAACGGAAGCTCTCGAGAAATTTAAATGGTCAAAATTTTTCACTCGGATGTCCGATTCAGGCGCATCATATATCGAGACGCTCGAAATTGAACAACGAAATCTTTCGAGAAATTCAAATGCTCATAACTTTGCACATGGAGGTCCGATTCACGGACAACACATATGGAAACACTCAAAATTGAACAACGAAAGATCTCGAGAAATTCAAATGGTCATAACTTTTCACACGGAGGTCCGATTCAGGCGCATCATATATCGAGATGCTCGAAATTGAACAACGGAAGCTCTCGAGAAATTTAAATGGTCAAAATTTTTCACTCGGATGTCCGATTCAGGCGCATCATATATCGAGACGCTCGAAATTGAACAACGAAATCTTTCGAGAAATTCAAATGCTCATAACTTTGCACATGGAGGTCCGATTCACGGACAACACATATGGAAACACTCAAAATTGAACAACGAAAGATCTCGAGAAATTCAAATGGTCATAACTTTTCACATGGACGTCCGATTCAGGCGCATCATATATCAAGACTCTCGAAATTGAACAACAGAATCTCTCGAGAAATTAAAATTGTCATAACTTTTCACTCGGATGTCCGATTCAGGCACATCACATATGGAGATGTTCGAAATTGAACAACGAAAGATCCCAAGAAATTCAAATGGTCATAACTTTTCACACGGAGGTCCGATTCAGGCGCATCATATATCGAGACGCTCGAAATTGAACAACGGAAGCTCCCGAGAAATTAAAATTGTCATAACTTTTCACTCGGATGTCCGATTTAGGCACATCACATATTGAGACGCTCAAAATTGAACAACAGAAGCTCTCGAGAAATTCATATGCTCATAACATTTCACACTGAGGTCCGATTCAGGAACATCACATATCGAGACGCTCGAAATTGAACAACAGAAGATATCGAGAAATTCAAATTGTCATAACTTTTCAGATGTAGGTCCAATTCAAGCGCATCATATATCGAGACGCTCGAAATTGAACAACGGAAGCTCTCGAGAAATTAAAATGGTCATAACTTTTCATACGGAAGTTCGATTCAGCTGCATTGTATATCGAGACCTTGGTTATTGAACAATGGATGCTCTCGAGAAATTCAAATGGTCATAAATTTTCACTCGGATGTCCGATTCAAGCTCATAATATATCGAGACGCTGGAAATTGAACAACGAAATCTCTCGAGAAATTCAAATGGTCATAACTTTTCATACGGATGTCCGATTCAGGTGCATAATATATCGAGACATTGGTTATTGAACCACGGTTGCTCTCGAGAATTTCAAATGGTCATAAATTTTCACTCGGATCTCCGATTCAAGCGCATAATATATCGAGACGCTCGAAATTGAACAACGGAAGCTCTCGAGAAATTCAAATGGTCATAACTTTTCACACGTAGGTCCGATTCAGGCACATCATATATCGAGACGCTCGAAATTGAACAACGGAAGCACTCGAGAAATTAAAATTGTCATAACTTTTCACTCGGATGTTCGATTCAGGCACAACACATATTGAGACCCTCGAAATTGAACAACGGAAACTCTCGAGAAATTCAAATGCTCATAACTTTACACACGGTGGACCGATTCAGGCACATCACATGTCGAGACGCTCGAAATTGAACAACGTAAGCTCTCGAGAAATTCAAATGCTCATAACTTTTCACACGGAGGTCCGATTCAGGAACATCACATATCGAGATGCTCGAAATTGAACAACAGAAGCTCTCGAGAAATTGAAATGGTCATAACTTTTCACTCGGATGTCCGATTCGGGTGCATAATATATCGAGACATTCGTAATTGAAGAACGAATGCTCTCGAGAAATTTAAATGGTCATAACTTTTCACACGGAGGTCCGATTCAGGCACATCATATATCGAGATGCTCGAAATTGAACAACGGAAGCTCTCGAGAAATTAAAATGATCATAACTTTTCATACGGAAGTCCGATTCAGCTGCATAGTATATCAAGAGTTGGTTATTGAACAACGGATGCTCTCGAGAAATTCAAATGGTCCTAAATTTTCACTCGGATGTCCAATTCAAGCGCATAAATATAACGAT
>NW_021144114.1:0-35413 GCF_004193775.1 Glycine soja
GTGAAAAGTTATGACCATTTTAATTTCTCGACAGCTTTCGTTGTTCAATTTCGTGCGTCTCCATATATTATGCGCCTGAATCGGACCTCCGTGTGAAAAGTTATGACCATTTGAATTTCTTGATTGCTTCCGTTGTTCAATGCAGAGCGTCTCGATATATTATGCGCCTGAATCGGACCTCCGTGTGAAAAGTTATGACCATTTGAATTTCTCACGAGCTTCCATTGTTCAATTTCGACCGTATTGATATATTACGCGCCTAAATCTGACCTCCGTGTGAAAAGTTATGACCATTTGAATTTCTCATGAGCATCCGTTGTTCAATTTCGACCGTCTCGATATATTACGTGCCTGAATCTGACCTCTGTGTGAAAAGTTATTACCATTTGAATTTCTCAAGAGCTTCCATTGTTCAATTTCGAGCATCTCGATATATTATGCGCCTGAATCGGACCTTCGAGTGAAAAGTAATGACCATTTGAATTTATCGAGACCTTCCGCTGTTCAATTTTGAGTGTCTCGATATATTATGCGCCTGAATCTGACCTCCGTGTAAAATGTTATGACCATTTGAATTTCTCATGAGCTTCCGTTTTTCAATTTCGACCGTCTCGATATATTACGCGCCTGAATCAGACTTCCGTGTGAAAAGTTATGACCATTTGAATTTCTCGAGAGCTTCCGTTGTCCATTTTCGAGCGTCTCGATATATTATGCGCCTGAATCGGACCTCCGTGTGAAAAGTTATGACCATATGAATTTCTGTAGAGCTTCCGTTGTTCATATTCGACCGTCTCGATATATTACGCGCTTGAATCTGACCTCCGTGTGAAAAGTTATGACCATTTGAATTTCTTTGAGCTTTCTTTGTTCAATTTTGACAGTCTCGATATATTACTCGCCTGAATCTGACCTCCGTATGAAAACTTATGACCATTTGAATTTTTCGAGGGCTTCCGTTGTTCAATTTCGTGCGTCTCGATATATTATCCGGCTGAAACGGACCTCCGTGTGAAAGGTTATGACCATATGAATTTCTCTAGAGCTTCCGTTGTTCATATTCGACTGTCTCGATATATTACGCGCTTGAATCTGACCTCCGTGTGAAAAGTTATGACCATTTGAATTTCTTTGAGCTTTCTTTGTTCAATTTTGACAGTCTCGATATATTACTCGCCTGAATCTGACCTCCGTATGAAAACTTATGACCATTTGAATTTTTCGAGGGCTTCCGTTGTTCAATTTCGTGCGTCTCGATATATTATCCGGCTGAAACGGACCTCCGTGTGAAAGGTTATGACCATATGAATTTCTCTAGAGCTTCCGTTGTTCATATTCGACCGTCTCGATATATTACGTGCCTGAATCTGACCTCTGTGTGAAAAGTTATGACCATTTGAATTTCTGAAGAGCTTCCATTGTTCAATTTCGAGCATCTCGATATATTATGCGCCTGAATCGGACCTTCGAGTGAAAAGTAATGACCATTTGAATTTATCGAGACCTTCCGCTGTTCAATTTTGAGCGTCTCGATATATTATGCGCCTGAATCTGACCTCCGTGTAAAAAGTTATGACCATTTGAATTTCTCATGAGCTTCCGTTTTTCAATTTCGACCGTCTCGATATATTACGCGCCTGAATCAGACTTCCGTGTGAAAAGTTATGACCATTTGAATTTCTCGAGAGCTTCCGTTGTCCATTTTCGAGCGTCTCGATATATTATGCGCCTGAATTTGACCTCCGTGTGAAAAGTTATGAGCATTTGAATTTCTCAAGAGCTTCCATTGTTCAATTTCGAGCATCTCGATATATTATGCGCCTGAATCGGACCTTCGAATGAAAAGTAATGACCATTTGAATTTCTCATGAGGTTCCGTTGTTCAATTTCGACCGTCTCGATATATTACGCGCCTGAATCTGACCTCCTTGTTAAAAGTTATGACCATTTGAATTTCTCGATAGCTTCCGTTGTTCAATTTCGAGCGTCTCGATATATTACGCGCCTGAATCAGACCTCCGAGTTAAAAGTAATGACCATTTGAATTTCTCGAGTGCTTCCTTTGTCCATTTTCGAGCGTCTCAGTATATTATGCGCCTGAATTTGACCTCCGTGTGAAAAGTTATGACCATTTGAATTTCTCATGAGCTTCCATTGTTCAATTTCGACATCTCGATATATTATGCGCCTGAATCGGACCTTCGAGTGAAAAATAATGAACATTTGAATTTATCGAGAGCTTCCGTTGTTCAATTTCGACCGTCTCGATATATTACGCGCCTGAATCTAACCTCCGTGTTAAAAGTTATGACCATTTAAATTTCTCGACAGCTTCCGTTGTTCAATTTCGTGCGTCTCGATATATTATGCGCCTGAATCGGACCTCCGTGTGAAAAGTTATGACCATATGAATTTCTGTAGAGCTTCCGTTGTTCATATTTGACCGTCTCGATATATTACGCGCTTGAATCTGACCTCCGTGTGAAAAGTTATGACCATTTGAATTTCTTTGAGCTTTCTTTGTTCAATTTTGACAGTCTCGATATATTACTCGCTTGAATCTGACCTCCGTATGAAAACTTATGACCATTTGAATTTTTCGAGGGCTTCCGTTGTTCAATTTCGTGCGTCTCGATATATTATCCGGCTGAAACGGACCTCCGTGTGAAAGGTTATGACCATATGAATTTCTCTAGAGCTTCCGTTGTTCATATTCGACCGTCTCGATATATTACGCGCTTGAATCTGACCTCCGTGTGAAAAGTTAGGACCATTTGAATTTCTTTGAGCTTTCTTTGTTCAATTTTGACCGTCTCGATATATTACGCGCCTGAATCTGACCTCCGTATGAAAACTTATGACCATTTGAATTTTTTGAGGGCTTCCGTTGTTCAATTTCGAGCGTCTCGATATATTATGCGCATGAATCTGACCTCCGTGTAAAATGTTATGACCATTTGAATTTCTCGAGAGCTTCCGTTGTTCAATTTCGAGCGTCTCGATTTATTATGCGCCTGAATCGGACCTTTGAGTGAAAAGTAATGACCATTTGAATATATCGAGAGCTTCCATTGTTCTATTTCGAGCGTCTCGAAATATTATGTGCCCTAATCTGACCTCCGTGTAAAAAGTTATGACCATTTGAATTTCTCGAGAGCGTCCATTGTTCAATTTCGACCGTCTCGATATATTACGCGCCTGAATCTGACCTCCGTGTGAAAAGTTATGACCATTTGAATTTCTAATGAGCTCCCGTTGTTCAATTTCGACCGTCTCGATATGTTACGCGCCTGAATCTGACCTCCGTGTGAAAAGTTATGACCATTTGAATTTCTCATGAGCTTCCGTTGTTCAATTTCGACCGTCTCGATATATTACGCGCCTGAATCTGACCTCCGTGTGAAAAGTTATGACCATCTGAATTTCTCAAGGGCTTCCGTTGATCAATTTCGAGCGTCTCGATATATTATGCGCCTGAATCAGACTTTCGAGTGAAAAGTTATCACCTTTTGAATTTCTTGAGGCCTTCCGTTGTTCAATGTCGAGCGTCTGGATATATTATGCGCCTGAATCTGACCTCCGTGTGAAAATTTATGACCATTTGAATTTCTCGACAGCTTCCGTTGTTCAATTTCGTGCGTCTCGATATATTATCCGGCTGAAACGGACCTCTGTGTGAAAGGTTATGACCATATGAATTTCTCTAGAGCTTCCGTCGTTCAATTTTGAGCGTCTCGATATATTATGCGTCTGAATCTGACCTCCGTGTGAAAAGTTATGACCATTTTAATTTCGCGACAGCTTCCGTTGTTCAATTTCGTGCGTCTCGATATATTATGCCCCTAGATCGGACCTTCGTGTGAAAAGTTATGACCATTTGAATTTCTCATGAGCTTCTGTTGTTCAATTTCGACCGTCTCGATATATTACGCGCCTTAATCTGACCTCCATGTAAAAAGTTATGACCATTTGCATTTCTCGATAGCTTCCGTTGTTCAATTGCGAGCATCTCTATATTTGATGCGCCTGAATCGGACCTTCGAGTGACAAGTAATGACCATTTGAATTTCTCCAGAGCTTCCGTTGTTCAATTTCGAGCGTCTCGAAATATTATGTGCCTGAATCTGACCTCCGTGTAAAAAGTTATGACCATTTGAATTTCTCGATAGCTTCCGTTGTACAATGTCGAGCATCTCGATATATTATGCACCTGAACCTGACCTCCTTGTGAAAAGTTATCACCGTTTGAATTTCTGAAGGGCATCCGTTGTTCAATTTCGAGCGTCTCGATATATCATGCGCCTGAATCTGACCTCCGTGTAAAAGGTTATGACCATTTGAATTTCTCGAGAGCTTCCGTTGTACAATGTCGAGAATCTCGATATATTATGCGCCTGAATCTGACCTCCGTGTGAAAAAATATGACCATTTGAATTTCTCATGAGCTTCCGTTGTTCAATTTCGACCGTCTCTATATATTACGCGCCTGAATCTAACCTCCGGGCAAAAAGTTATGACCATTTGAATTTCTCGAGAGCTTCCGTTGATCAATTGCAAACATCTCTATATGTGATGCGCCTGAATCAGACCTCCGAGTTAAAAGTAATGACCATTTGAATTTCTCGAGAGCTTCCGTTGTCCATTTTCGAGCGTCTCGATATATTATGGGCCTGAATCTGACCTCCGTGTGAAAAGTTATGACCATTTAAATTTCTAGACAGCTTTCGTTGTTCAATTTCGTGCGTGTCGATATATTATGCGCCTGAATCGGACCTTTGTGTGAAAAGTTATGACCATTTGAATTTCTCATGAGTTTCCGTTGTTCAATTTCGACCATCTCGATATATTACGCGCCTGAATCAGACCTCCGTGTGAAAAGTTATGACCATTTGAATTTCTCATGAGCTTCCGTTGTTCAATTTCGTGCGTCTCGATATATTATGCGCCTAAATCTGACCTCCGTGTGAAAAGTTATGACCATTTTAATTTCTCGACAGCTTCCATTGTTCAATTTCGTGCGTCTCGATATATTATGCGCCTGAATCGGACCTTCGTGTGAAAAGTTATGACCATTTGAATTTCTCATGAGCTTCCGTTGTTCAATTTCGACCGTCTCGATATATTACGCGCCTGAATCTGACCTCAGTGTGAAAAGTTATGACCATTTGAATTTCTCAGGAGCTTCCGTCGTTCAATTTTGACCGTCTCGATATATTACGCGCCTGAATCTGACCTCCGTGTGAAAAGTTATGACCATTTGAATTTTTCGAGAGCTTCCGTTCTTCAATTTCGAGCGTCTCGATATATTACGCGCCTGAATCTGACCTCCGTGTAAAAAGTTATGACCATTTGAATTTCTCGACAGCTTCGGTTGTTCAATTGCGAACATCTCTATATGTGATGCGCCTGAATCGGACCTCCGAGTTAAAAGTAATGACCATTTGAATTTCTCGAGAGATTCCATTGTCCATTTTCGAGCGACTCGATATATTATGCTCCTGAATCTGACCTCCGTGTGAAAAGTTATGACCATTTAAATTTCTCGACAGCTTCCGTTGTTCAATTTCGTGCGTCTCGATATATTATGCGCCTGAATCGGACCTTCGTGTGAAAAGTTATGACCATTTGAATTTCTCATGAGCTTCCGTTGTTCAATTTCGACCGTCTCGATATATTACGCGCCTGAATCTAACCTCCGTGTTAAAAGTTATGACCATTTGAATTTCTCATGAGCTTCCGTTGTTCAATTTTGACCGTCTCGATATATTACGCGCCTGAATCTAACCTCCGTGTTAAAAGTTATGACCATTTGAATTTCTCGACCACTTCCATTGTTCAATTTCGAGCGTCTCGATATATTATGCGCCTGAATCTGACCTCCGTGTAAAAATTTATGACCATTTGAATTTCTCGAGAGCTTCCGGTGTTCAATTGCAAACATCTCTATATGTGGTGCGCCTGAATCAGGCCTCTGAGTTAAAAGTAATGACCATTTGAATTTCTCGAGAGCTTCCGTTGTCCATTTTCGAGCGTCTCGATATATTATGCGCCTGAATCTGACCTCCGTGTGAAAAGTTATGACCATTTGAATTTCTCAAGAGATTCCATTGTTCAATTTCGACCGTCTCGATATATTACGCGATTGAATCTGACCTCCGTGTGAAAAGTTATGACCATTTGAATTTCTCAGGAGCTTCCGTTGTTCAATTTTGACCGTCTCGATATATTAAGCGCCTGAATCTGACCTCCGTGTGAAAAGTTACGACCATTTGAATTTCTCATGACCTTCCGTTGTTCAATTTCTACCGTCTCGATATATTACGCGCCTGAATCTAACCTCCGTGTGAAAAGTTATGACCATTTGAATTTCTCCACAGTTTCCATTGTTCAATTTCGAGCGTCTCGATATATTATGCGCCTGAATCTGACCTCCGTGTAAAAAGTTATGACCATTTGAATTTCTCGAGAGCTTCTGTTGTTCAATTGCGAACATCTGTATATGTGATGCGCCTGAATCGGACCTGCGAGTTAAAAGTAATGACCATTTGAATTTCTCGAGAGCTTCCGTTGTCCATTTTCGAGCATCTCGATATATTATGCGCCTGAATCTGACCTCCGTGTGAAAAGTTATGACCATTTAAATTTCTCTACAGCTTCCGTTGTTCAATTTCGTGCGTCTCGATATATTATGCGTCTGAATCTGACCTCCGTGTGAAAAGTTTTGACCATTTGAATTTCTCAAGAGATTCCATTGTTCAATTTCGACCGTCTCGATATATTACGCGATTGAATCTGACCTCCGTGTGAAAAGTTATGACCATTTGAATTTCTCATGAGCTTCCGTTGTTCAATTTCGACCGTCTCGATATATTACGCGCCTGAATCTGACCTCTGTGTGAAAAGTTATGACCATTTGAATTTCTCATGAGCTTCCGTTGTTCAATTTTGACCGTCTCGATATATTACGTGCCTGAATCTAACCTCCGTGTTAAAATTTATGACCATTTGAATTTCTCGATAGCTTCCATTGTTCAATTTCGAGCGTCTCGATATATTATGCGCCTGAATCTGACCTCCGTGTAAAAATTTATGACCATTTGAATTTCTCGAGAGCTTCCGTTGTTCAATTGCAAACATCTGTATATGTGATGCGCCTGAATCAGGCCTCTGAGTTAAAAGTAATGACCATTTGAATTTCTCGAGAGCTTCCGTTTTCCATTTTCTAGCGTCTCGATATATTATGCGCCTGAATTTGACCTCCGTGTGAAAAGTTATGACCATTTGAATTTCTCAAGAGATTCCATTGTTCAATTTCGAGCATCTCGATATATAATGCGTCTGAATCGGACCTTTGAGTGAAAAGTAATGACCATTTGAATATATCGAGAGCTTCCGTTGTTCAATTTCGAGCGTATCGAAATATTATGTGGCCTAATCTAACCTCCGTGTAAAAAGTTATGACCATTTGAATATCTTGAGAGCGTCCATTGTTCAATTTCGACCGTCTCGATATATTACGCGCCTGAATCTGACCTCCGTGTGAAAAGTTATGACCATTTGAATTTCTCATGAGCTTCCGTTGTTAAATTTCGACCGTCTCGATATATTACGCGCCTGAATCTGACCTCCGTGTGAAAAGTTATGACCATTTGAATTTCTCATGAACTTCCGTTAATCAATTTCGACCGTCTCGATATATTACGCGCCTGAATCTGACCTCCGTGTGAAAAGTATGACCATTTGAATTTCTCATGAGCTTCCGTTGTTCAATTTCGACCGTCTCGATATATTACGCGCCTGAATCTGACCTCCGTGTGAAAAGTTATGACCATTTGAATTTCTCATGAGCTTCCGTTGTTCATATTGACCGTCTCGATATATTACGCGCCTGAATCTGACCTCCGTGTAAAAAGTTATGACCATTTGAATTTCTCGAGAGCTTCTATTGTTCAATTTCGAGCGTCTCGAAATATTATGTGCCCTAATCTGACCTCCGTGTAAAAAGTTATGACCATTAGAATTTCTCGAGAGCGTCCATTGTTCAATTTCGACCGTCTCGATATATTACGCGCCTGAATCTGACCTCCGTGTGAAAAGTTATGACCATTTAAATTTCTCGACAGCTTCCGTTGTTCAATTTCGTCCGTCTCGATATATTATGCGCCTGAATCGGACCTTCGTGTGAAAAGTTATGACCATTTGAATTTCTCATGAGCTTCCGTTGTTCAATTTCGACCGTCTCGAAATATTATGCGCCTGAATCTGACCTCTGTGTAAAAAGTTATGACCATTTGAATTTTTCGAGAGCTTCCGTTGTTCAATTGCGAACATCTCTATATGTGATGCGCCTGAATCGGACCTCCGAGTTAAAAGTAATGACCATTTGAATTTCTCAAGAGCTTCCGTTGTCCATATTCGAGCGTCTCGATATATTATGCACCTGAATCTGACCTCCGTGTGAAAAGTTATGACCATTTAAATTTCTCGACAGCTTCCGTTGTTCAATTTCGTCCGTCTCGATATATTATGCGCCTGAATCGAACCTTCGTGTGAAAAGTTATGACCATTTGAATTTCTCATGAGCTTCCGTTGTTCAATTTCGACCGTCTCGAAATATTATGCGCCTGAATCTGACCTCTGTGTAAAAAGTTATAACCATTTGAATTTCTCGAGAGCTTCCGTTGTTCAATTGCAAACATCTCTATATGTGATGCGCCTGAATCAGACGTCTGAGTTAAAAGTAATGACCATTTGAATTTCTCGAAAGCTTCCGTTGTCCATTTTCGAGCGTCTCGATATATTATGCGCCTGAATTTGACCTCCGTGTGAAAAGTTATGACCATTTGAATTTCTCAAGAGCTTCCATTGTTCAATTTCGAGCATCTCGATATATTATGCGCCTGAATCGGACCTTCGAGTGAAAAGTAATGATTATTTGAATTTATCGAGAGCTTCCGCTGTTCAATTTTGAGCGTCTCGATATATTATGCGCTTGAATCTGACCTCCGTGTAAAAAGTTATGACCATTTGAATTTCTCGAGAGCTTCAGTGGTTCAATTGCAAACATCTCTTAATGTGATGCGCCTGAATCAGACCTCCGAGTTAAAAGTAATGACGATTTGAATTTCTCGAGAGCTTCCGGCGTTCAATTTTGAGCGTGTCGATATATTATGCGCCTGAATCTGACCTCCGTGTGAAAAGTTATGACCTTTTTAACTTCGCGACAGCTTCCGTTGTTCAATTTCGTGCGCCTCGATATATTATGCGCCTGAATCGGATCTTCGTGTGAAAAGTTATGACCATTTGAATTTCTTATGAGCTTCCGTTGTTCAATTTCGACCGTCTCGATATATTACGTGCCTGAATCTGACCTCCGTGTGAAAAGTTATGACCATTTGAATTTCTCATGAGCTTCCGTTGTTCAATTTCGACCGTCTCGATATATTTCGCGTCTGAATTTGAACTCCGTATGAAAAGTTATGACCATTTCAATTTTTCGAGAGCTTCCGTTGTTCAATTTCGAGCGTCTTGATATATTATGCGCCTGAATCTGACATCCGTGTAAAAAGTTATGACCATTTGAATTTCTCGATAGCTTCCGTTGTTCAATTGCGAACATCTCTATATGTCATGCGCCAGAATCGGACCTCCGAGTTAAAAGTAATGACCATTTGAATTTCTCGAGAGCTTCCGTTGTCCATTTTCGAGCGTCTCGATATATTATGCGCCTGAATCTGACCTCCGAGTAAAAAGTTATGACCATTTAAATTTCTCGACAGCATCCGTTGTTCAATTTCGTGCGTCTCGATATATTATGCGCCTGAATCCGACCTCCGTGTGAAAAGTTATGACCATTTTAATTTCTTGACAGCTTTCGTTGTTCAATTTCGTGCGTCTCGATATATTATGCGCCTGAATCGGACCTTCGTGTGAAAAGTTATGACCATTTGAATTTCTCATGAGCTTCCGTTGTTCAATTTCGACCGTCTTGATATATTACGCGCCTGAAACTGACCTCCGTGTGAAACGTTATGACCATTTGAATTTCTCATGAGCTTCCATTGTTCAATTTTGACCGTCTCGATATATTACGCGCCTGAATCTGACCTCCGTGTGAACAGTTATGACCATTTGAATTTTTCGATAGCTTCCGTTGTTCAATTTCGAGCGTCTCGATATATTATGCGCCTGAATCTGACCTCCGTGTAAAAAGTTATGACCATTTGAATTTCTCGAGAGCTTCTGTTGTTCAATTGCGAACATCTGTATATGTGATGCGCCTGAATCGGACCTCCGAGTTAAAAGTAATGACAATTTGAATTTCTCGAGAGCTTCCGTTGTCCATTTTCGAGCATCTCGATATATTATGCGCCTGAATCTGACCTCCGTGTGAAAAGTTATGACCATTTAAATTTCTCTACAGCTTCCGTTGTTCAATTTCGTGCGTCTCGATATATTATGCGCCTGAATCGGACCTTCGTGTGAAAAGTTATGACCATTTGAATTTTTTGAAAGCTTTCGTTGTTCAATTGCGAACATCTCTATATGTGATGCGTCTGAATCGGACCTCCGAGTTAAAAGTAATGACCATTTGAATTTGTCAAGAGCTTCTGTTGTCCATTTTCGAGCGTCTCGATATATTATGCACCTGAATCTGACCTCCGTGTGAAAAGTTATGACCATTTAAATTTCTCGACAGCTTCCGTTGTTCAATTTCGTCCGTCTCGATATATTATGCGCCTGAATCGGACCTTCGTGTGAAAAGTTATGACCATTTGAATTTCTCATGAGCTTCCGTTGTTCAATTTCGACCGTCTCGATATATTACGCGCCTGAATCTGACCTCCGTGTGAAACGTTATGACCATTTGAATTTCTCATGAGCTTCCGTTGTTCAATTTCGACCGTCTCGATATATTACGCGCCTGAATCTGAGCTCCGTGTGAACAGTTATGACCATTTGAATTTTTCGAGAGCTTCCGTTGTTCAATTTCGAGCGTCTCGATATATTATGCGCCTGAATCTGACCTCCGTGTAAAAAGTTATGACCATTTGAATTTCTCGAGAGCTTCTGTTGTTCAATTGCGAACATCTATATATGTGATGCGCCTGAATCGGACCTCCGAGTTAAAAGTAATGACCATTTGAATTTCTCGAGAGCTTCCGTTGTCCATTTTCGAGCATCTCGATATATTATGCGCCTGAATCTGACCTCCGTGTGAAAAGTTATGACCATTTAAATTTCTCTACAGCTTCCATTGTTCAATTTCATGCGTCTCGATATATTATGCGCCTGAATCGGACCTTCGTGTGAAAAGTTATGACCATTTGAATTTCTCATGAGCTTCCGTTGTTCAATTTCGACCGTCTCGATATATGACGCGCCTGAATTTGACCTCTGTGTGAAAAGTTATGGCCATTTGAATTTCTCATGAGCTTCCGTTGTTCAATTTTGACCGTGTCGATATAATACGCGCCTGAATCTAACCTCCGTGTTAAAAGTTATGACCATTTGAATTTCTCGATAGCTTCCATTGTTCAATTCCGAGCGTCTCGATATATTATGCGCCTGAATCTGACCTCCGTGTGAAAAGTTATGACCATTTAAATTTCTCGACAGCTTCCGTTGTCCATATTCGAGCGTCTCGATATATTATGCACCTGAATCTGACCTCCGTGTGAAAAGTTATGACCATTTAAATTTCTCGACAGCTTCCGTTGTTCAATTTCGTCCGTCTCGATATATTATGCGCCTGAATCGGACCTTCGTGTGAAAAGTTATGACCATTTGAATTTCTCATGAGCTTCCCTTGTTCAATTTCGACCGTCTCGATATATTACGCGCCTGAATCTGACCTCAGTGTGAAAAGTTATGACCATTTGAATTTCTCATGAGCGTCTCGATATATTATGCGCTTGAATCTGACCTCCGTGTAAAAAGTTATGACCATTTGAATTTCTCGAGAGCTTCAGTGGTTCAATTGCAAACATCTCTTAATGTGATGCGCCTGAATCAGACCTCCGAGTTACAAGTAATGACGATTTGAATTTCTCGAGAGCTTCCGTCGTTCAATTTTGAGCGTGTCGATATATTATGCGCCTGAATCTGACCTCCGTGTGAAAAGTTATGACCTTTTTAACTTCGCGACAGCTTCCGTTGTTCAATTTCGTGCGTCTCGATATATTATGCGCCTGAATCGGATCTTCGTGTGAAAAGTTATGACCATTTGAATTTCTTATGAGCTTTCGTTGTTCAATTTCGACCGTCTCGATATATTACGTGCCTGAATCCGACCTCCGTGTGAAAAGTTATGACCATTTGAATTTCTCATGAGCTTCCGTTGTTCAATTTCGACCGTCTCGATATATTTCGTGTCTGAATTTGAACTCCGTATGAAAAGTTATGACCATTTCAATTTTTCGAGAGCTTCCGTTGTTCAATTTCGAGCGTCTTGATATATTATGCGCCTGAATCTGACATCCGTGTAAAAAGTTATGACCATTTGAATTTCTCGATAGCTTCCGTTGTTCAATTGCGAACATCTCTATATGTCATGCACCAGAATCGGACCTCCGAGTTAAAAGTAATGACCATTTGAATTTCTCGAGAGCTTCCGTTGTCCATTTTCAAGCGTCTCGATATATTATGTGCTTGAATCGGACCTCGAAGTGAAAAGATATGACCATTTGAAATTCTCGAGAGCTTCCGTTGTTCAATTTCGTGTGTCTCGATATATTATGCGCCTGAATCGGACCTCCGAGTGAAAAGTTATGACCATTTGAATTTTTCGGGAGCTTCCGCTGTTCAATTTCGAGCGTCTCGATATATTATGCGCTTGAATCGGACCTCCGTGTGAAAAGTTATGACCATTTGAATTTTCATGAGCTTCCGTTGTTCAATTTCGACCGTCTCGATATATTACGCGCCTGAATCTGACCTCCGTGTGAAAAGTTATGACCATTTGAATTTCTCATGAGCTTCTGTTGTTCAATTTCGAGCGTCTCGATATATTATGCGCCTTAATCTAACCTCCGTGTTAAAAGTTATGACCATTTGAATTTTTCGAGAGCTTCCGTTGTTCAATTGCGAACATCTCTATATGTGATGCGCCTGAATCGGACCTTCGAGTTAAAAGTAATGACCATTTGAATATCTCATGAGCTTCCGTTGTTCAATTTCGACCGTCTCGATATATTATGCGCCTGAATCTGACCTCTGTGTGAAAAGTTATGACCATTTGAATCTCTCGAGAGCTTCCGTTGTTCAATTTCGACCGTCTCGATATATTACGCACTTTAATCTGACCTCCGTGTTAAAAGTTATGACCATTTAAATTTCTCGACAGCTTCCGTTGTTCAATTTCGTGCGTCTCGATATATTATGCGCCTGAATCGGACCTTCGTGTGCAAAGTTATGACCTTTTGAATTTCTCATGAGCTTCCGTTTTTAAATTTCGACCGTCTCGATATATTACGCGCCTGAATCAGACCTCCGAGTTAAAAGTAATGACCATTTGAATTTCTCGAGAGCTTCCGTTGTCCATTTTCGAGCGTCTCGATATATTATGCGCCTGAATTTGACCTCCGTGTGAAAAGTTACGAGCATTTGAATTTCTCAAGAGCTTCCATTGTTCAATTTCGAGCATCTCGAAATATTATGCGCCTGAATCGGACCTTCGAGTGAAAAGTAATGACCATTTGAATTTCTCATGAGCTTCTGTTGTTCAATTTCGACCGTCTCGATATATTACGCGCCTGAATCTGACCTCCTTGTTAAAAGTTATGACCATTTGAATTTCTCGATAGCTTCCGTTGTTCAATTTCGAGCGTCTCGATATATTATGCGCCTGAATCGGACCTTCGAGTGAAAAATAATGAACATTTGAATTTATCGAGAGCTTCCGTTGTTCAATTTCGACCGTCTCGATATATTACGCGCCTGAATCTAACCTCCGTGTTAAAAGTTATGACCATTTAAATTTCTCGACAGCTTCTGTTGTTCAATTTCGTGCGTCTCGATATATTATGCGCCTGAATCGGACCTCCGTGTGAAAAGTTATGACCATATGAATTTCTCTAGAGCTTCCGTTGTTCATATTCGACCGTCTCGATATATTACGCGCTTGAATCTGACCTCCGTGTGAAACGTTATGACCATTTGAATTTCTTTGAGCTTTCTTTGTTCAATTTTGACCGTCTCGATATATTACGCGCCTGAATCTGACCTCCGTATGAAAACTTATGACCATTTGAATTTTTCGAGGGCTTCCGTTGTTCAATTTCGTGCGTCTCTATATATTATCCGGCTGAAACGGACCTCTGTGTGAAAGGTTATGACCATATGAATTTCTCTAGAGCTTCCGTTGTTCATATTCGACCGTCTCGATATATTACGCGCTTGAATCTGACCTCCGTGTGAAAAGTTATGACCATTTGAATTTCTTTGAGCTTTCTTTGTTCAATTTTGACCGTCTCGATATATTACGCGCCTGAATCTGACCTCCGTATGAAAACTTATGACCATTTGAATTTTTCGAGGGCTTCCGTTGTTCAATTTCGAGCGTCTCGATATATTATGCGCCTGAATCTGACCTCCGTGTAAAAAGTTATGACCATTTGAATTTCTCGAGAGCTTCCGTTGTTCAATTTCGAGCGTCTCGATATATTATGCGCCAGAATCGTACCTACGAGTGAAAAGTTATGACCATTTGAATTTCTCGAGGCCTTACGTTGTTCAATGTCGAGCGTTTGGATATATTATGTGCCTGAATCTAACCTCCGTGTAAAAAGTTATGACCATTTGAATTTCTCGATAGCTTCCGTTGCTCAATTGCGAGCATCTCTATATTTGATGCGCCTGAATCGGACCTTCGAGTGAAAAGTAATGACCATTTGAATTTCTCGAGAGCTTCCGTTGTTCAATTTCGAGCGTCTCGATATATTATGCGCCTGAATCGGACCTTCGAGTGAAAAATAATGAACATTTGAATTTATCGAGAGCTTCCGTTGTTCAATTTCGACCGTCTCGATATATTACGCGCCTGAATCTAACCTCCGTGTTAAAAGTTATGACCATTTAAATTTCTCGACAGCTTCTGTTGTTCAATTTCGTGCGTCTCGATATATTATGCGCCTGAATCGGACCTCCGTGTGAAAAGTTATGACCATATGAATTTCTCTAGAGCTTCCGTTGTTCATATTCGACCGTCTCGATATATTACGCGCTTGAATCTGACCTCCGTGTGAAAAGTTATGACCATTTGAATTTCTCATGAGCTTCTGTTGTTCAATTTCGAGCGTCTCGATATATTATGCGCCTTAATCTAACCTCCGTGTTAAAAGTTATGACCATTTGAATTTTTCGAGAGCTTCCGTTGTTCAATTGCGAACATCTCTATATGTCATGCACCAGAATCGGACCTCCGAGTTAAAAGTAATGACCATTTGAATTTCTCGAGAGCTTCCGTTGTCCATTTTCAAGCGTCTCGATATATTATGCGCTTGAATCGGACCTCGAAGTGAAAAGATATGACCATTTGAAATTCTCGAGAGCTTCCGTTGTTCAATTTCGTGTGTCTCGATATATTATGCGCCTGAATCGGACCTCCGAGTGAAAAGTTATGACCATTTGAATTTTTCGGGAGCTTCCGCTGTTCAATTTCGAGCGTCTCGATATATTATGCGCTTGAATCGGACCTCAGAGTGAAAAGTTATGACCATTTGAATTTTTCGGGAGCTTCCGCTGTTCAATTTCGAGCGTCTCGATATATTATGCGCCTGAATCGGACCTCGAAGTGAAAAGATATGACCATTTGAAATTCTCGAGAGCTTCCGTTGTTCAATTTCGTGTGTCTCGATATATTATGCGCCTGAATCGGACCTCCGAGTGAAAAGTTATGACCATTTGAATTTCTCGAGAGCTTCCGTTGTTCAATTGCAAACATCTCTATATGTGATGCGCCTGAATCAGGCCTCTGAGTTAAAAGTAATGACCATTTGAATTTTTCGAGGGCTTCCGTTATTCAATTTCGAGCGTCTCGAAATATTATGTGCCCTAATCTGACCTCCGTGTAAAAAGTTATGACCATTTGAATTTCTCGAGAGCGTCCATTGTTCAATTTCGACTGTCTCGATATATTACGCGCCTGAATCTGACCTCCGCGTGAAAAGTTATGACCATTTGAATTTCGCATGACCTTCCGTTGTTCAATTTCGACCGTCTGGATATATTACGCGCCTGAATCTGACCTCCGTGTGAAAAGTTATGACCATTTGAATTTTCATGAGCTTCCGTTGTTCAATTTCGACCGTCTCGATATATTACGCGCCTGAATCTGACCTCCGTGTGAAAAGTTATGACCATTTGAATTTCTCATGAGCTTCTGTTGTTCAATTTCGAGCGTCTCGATATATTATGCGCCTTAATCTAACCTCCGTGTTAAAAGTTATGACCATTTGAATTTTTCGAGAGCTTCCGTTGTTCAATTGCGAACATCTCTATATGTGATGCGCCTGAATCGGACCTTCGAGTTAAAAGTAATGACCATTTGAATATCTCATGAGCTTCCGTTGTTCAATTTCGACCGTCTCGATATATTATGCGCCTGAATCTGACCTCTGTGTGAAAAGTTATGACCATTTGAATCTCTCGAGAGCTTCCGTTGTTCAATTTCGACCGTCTCGATATATTACGCACTTTAATCTGACCTCCGTGTTAAAAGTTATGACCATTTAAATTTCTCGACAGCTTCCGTTGTTCAATTTCGTGCGTCTCGATATATTATGCGCCTGAATCGGACCTTCGTGTGCAAAGTTATGACCTTTTGAATTTCTCATGAGCTTCCGTTTTTAAATTTCGACCGTCTCGATATATTACGCGCCTGAATCAGACCTCCGAGTTAAAAGTAATGACCATTTGAATTTCTCGAGAGCTTCCGTTGTCCATTTTCGAGCGTCTCGATATATTATGCGCCTGAATTTGACCTCCGTGTGAAAAGTTACGAGCATTTGAATTTCTCAAGAGCTTCCATTGTTCAATTTCGAGCATCTCGAAATATTATGCGCCTGAATCGGACCTTCGAGTGAAAAGTAATGACCATTTGAATTTCTCATGAGCTTCTGTTGTTCAATTTCGACCGTCTCGATATATTACGCGCCTGAATCTGACCTCCTTGTTAAAAGTTATGACCATTTGAATTTCTCGATAGCTTCCGTTGTTCAATTTCGAGCGTCTCGATATATTATGCGCCTGAATCGGACCTTCGAGTGAAAAATAATGAACATTTGAATTTATCGAGAGCTTCCGTTGTTCAATTTCGACCGTCTCGATATATTACGCGCCTGAATCTAACCTCCGTGTTAAAAGTTATCACCATTTAAATTTCTCGACAGCTTCGTTGTTCAATTTCGTGCGTCTCGATATATTATGCGCCTGAATCGGACCTCCGTGTGAAAAGTTATGACCATATGAATTTCTCTAGAGCTTCCGTTGTTCATATTCGACCGTCTCGATATATTACGCGCTTGAATCTGACCTCCGTGTGAAACGTTATGACCATTTGAATTTCTTTGAGCTTTCTTTGTTCAATTTTGACCGTCTCGATATATTACGCGCCTGAATCTGACCTCCGTATGAAAACTTATGACCATTTGAATTTTTGAGGGCTTCCGTTGTTCAATTTCGTGCGTCTCTATATATTATCCGGCTGAAACGGACCTCTGTGTGAAAGGTTATGACCATATGAATTTCTCTGAGCTTCCGTTGTTCATATTCGACCGTCTCGATATATTACGCGCTTGAATCTGACCTCCGTGTGAAAAGTTATGACCATTTGAATTTCTTTGAGCTTTCTTTGTTCAATTTTGACCGTCTCGATATATTACGCGCCTGAATCTGACCTCCGTATGAAAACTTATGACCATTTGAATTTTTCGAGGGCTTCCGTTGTTCAATTTCGAGCGTCTCGATATATTATGCGCCTGAATCTGACCTCCGTGTAAAAAGTTATGACCATTTGAATTTCTCGAGAGCTTCCGTTGTTCAATTTCGAGCGTCTCGATATATTATGCGCCAGAATCGTACCTACGAGTGAAAAGTTATGACCATTTGAATTTCTCGAGGCCTTACGTTGTTCAATGTCGAGCGTTTGGATATATTATGTGCCTGAATCTAACCTCCGTGTAAAAAGTTATGACCATTTGAATTTCTCGATAGCTTCCGTTGCTCAATTGCGAGCATCTCTATATTTGATGCGCCTGAATCGGACCTTCGAGTGAAAAGTAATGACCATTTGAATTTCTCGAGAGCTTCCGTTGTTCAATTTCGAGCGTCTCGAATATTATGTGCCTGAATCTGACCTCAGTGTAAAAAGTTATGACCATTTGAATTTCTCGATAGCTTCCGTTGTACAATTCAGCATCTCGATATATTATGTGCCTAAATCTGACCTCCGTGTGAAAAGTTATGACCATTTGAATTTCTCAAGGCTTCCGTTGATCAATTTCGAGCGTCTCGATATATTATGCGCCTGAATCAGACTTGCGAGTGAAAAGTTATGACCATTTGAATTTCTTGAGGCCTTCCGTTGTTCAATGTCGAGCGTCTGGATATATTATGCGCCTGAATCTGACCTCCGTGTAAAAAGTTATGACCATTTGAATTTCTCATGAGCTTCCGTTTTTCAATTTCGACCGTCTCGATATATTACGCGCCTGAATCAGACCTCGTGTGAAAAGTTATGACCATTTGAATTTCTCGACAGCTTCCGTTGTTCAATTTCGTGCGTCTCGATATATTATCCGCTTAAATCGGACCTCCGTGTGAAAGTTATGACCATATGAATTTCTCTAGAGCTTCCGTTGTTCAATTTCGTCCGTCTCGATATATTACGCGCCTGAATCTGACCTCTGTGTGAAAAGTTATGACCATTTGAATTTCTCGACAGCTTCCGTTGTTCAATTTCGTGCGTCTCGATATATTATCCGGCTGAAACGGACCTCCGTGTGAAAGGTTATGACCATATGAATTTCTCTAGAGCTTCCGTTGTTCAATTTCGTCCGTCTCGATATATTACGCGCCTGAATCGACCTCCGTGTGAAAAGTTATGACCATTTGAATTTCTTTGAGCTTTCTTTGTTCAATTTTGACCGTCTCGATATATTACGCGCCTGAATCTGACCTCCGTATGAAAACTTATGACCATTTGAATTTTTCGAGAGCTTCCATTGTTCAATTTCGAGCGTCTCGATATATTATGCGCCTGAATCTGACCTTCGTGTAAAAAGTTATGACCATTTGAATTTCTCGAGAGCTCCGTTGTTCAATTGCGAACATCTCTATATGTGATGCGCCTGAATCGGACCTCCGAGTTAAAAGTTATGACCATTTGAATTTTTCGAGAGCTTCCGTTGTTCAATTTCGAGCGTCTCGATATATTATGCGCCTGAATTTGACCTCCGTGTAAAAAGTTATGACCATTTGAATTTTTCGAGAGCTTCCGTTGTTCAATTGCAAACATCTATATATGTGATGCGCCTGAATCGGACCTTCGAGTTAAAAGTAATGACCATTTGAATTTCTCCAGAGCTTCCGTTGTTCAATTTCGAGCGTCTCGAAATATTATGCGCCTGAATCTGACCTCCGTGTAAAAAGTTATGACCGTTTGAATTTCTCAAGGGCTTCCGTTGTTCAATTTCGAGCGTCTCGATATATTATGCGCCTGAATCTGACCTCCGAGTAAAAGGTTATGACCATTTGAATTTCTCGATAGCTTCCGTTGTACAATGTCAAGCGTCTCAATATAATATGCGCCTGAATCTGACCTCCGTGTGAAAAATATGACCATTTGAATTTCTCATGAGCTTACGTTGTTCAATTTCGACCGTCTCTATATATTACGCGCCTGAATCTAACCTCCGGGCAAAAAGTTATGACCATTTGAATTTCTCGAGAGCTTCCGTTGTTCAATTGCAAACATCTCTATATGTGATGCGCCTGAATCTGACCTCCTTGTTAAAAGTTATGACCATTTGAATTTCTCGATAGCTTCCGTTGTTCAATTTCGAGCGTCTCGATATATTATGCGCCTGAATCGGACCTTCGAGTGAAAAATAATGAACATTTGAATTTATCGAGAGCTTCCGTTGTTCAATTTCGACCGTCTCGATATATTACGCGCCTGAATCTAACCTCCGTGTTAAAAGTTAAACCATTTAAATTTCTCGACAGCTTTCGTTGTTCAATTTCGTCCGTCTCGATATATTATGCGCCTGAATCGGACCTCCGTGTGAAAAGTTATGACCATATGAATTTCTCTAGAGCTTCCGTTGTTCATATTCGACCGTCTCGATATATTACGCGCTTGAATCTTACCTCCGTGTGAAACGTTATGACCATTTGAATTTCTTTGTGCTTTCTTTGTTCAATTTTGACCGTCTCGATATATTACGCGCCTGAATCTGACCTCCGTATGAAAACTTATGACCATTTGAATTTTTCGAGGGCTTCCGTTGTTCAATTTTGTGCGTCTCTATATATTATCCGGCTGAAACGGACCTCTGTGTGAAAGGTTATGACCATATGAATTTCTCTTGAGCTTCCGTTGTTCATATTCGACCGTCTCGATATATTACGCGCTTGAATCTGACCTCCGTGTGAAAAGTTATGACCATTTGAATTTCTTTGAGCTTTCTTTGTTCAATTTTGACCGTCTCGATATATTACGCGCCTGAATCTGACCTCCGTATGAAAACTTATGACCATTTGAATTTTTCGAGGGCTTCCGTTGTTCAATTTCGAGCGTCTCGATATATTATGCGCCTGAATCTGACCTCCGTGTAAAAAGTTATGACCATTTGAATTTCTCGAGAGCTTCCGTTGTTCAATTTCGAGCGTCTCGATATATTATGCGCCAGAATCGTACCTACGAGTGAAAAGTTATGACCATTTGAATTTCTCGAGGCCTTACGTTGTTCAATGTCGAGCGTTTGGATATATTATGTGCCTGAATCTAACCTCCGTGTAAAAAGTTATGACCATTTGAATTTCTCGATAGCTTCCGTTGCTCAATTGCGAGCATCTCTATATTTGATGCGCCTGAATCGGACCTTCGAGTGAAAAGTAATGACCATTTGAATTTCTCGAGAGCTTCCGTTGTTCAATTTCTAGCGTCTCGAAATATTATGTGCCTGAATCTGACCTCAGTGTAAAAAGTTATGACCATTTGAATTTCTCGATAGCTTCCGTTGTACAATGTCAAGCATCTCGATATATTATGTGCCTAAATCTGACCTCCGTGTGAAAAGTTATGACCATTTGAATTTCTCAAGGGCTTCCGTTGATCAATTTCGAGCGTCTCGATATATTATGCGCCTGAATCAGACTTGCGAGTGAAAAGTTATCACCATTTGAATTTCTTGAGGCCTTCCGTTGTTCAATGTCGAGCGTCTGGATATATTATGCGCCTGAATCTGACCTCCGTGTAAAAAGTTATGACCATTTGAATTTCTCATGAGCTTCCGTTTTTCAATTTCGACCGTCACGATATATTACGCGCCTGAATCAGACCTCTGTGTGAAAAGTTATGACCATTTGAATTTCTCGACAGCTTCCGTTGTTCAATTTCGTGCGTCTCGATATATTATCCGGCTTAAACGGACCTCCGTGTGAAAGGTTATGACCATATGAATTTCTCTAGAGCTTCCGTTGTTCAATTTCGTCCGTCTCGATATATTACGCGCCTGAATCTGACCTCTGTGTGAAAAGTTATGACCATTTGAATTTCTCGACAGCTTCCGTTGTTCAATTTCGTGCGTCTCGATATATTATCCGGCTGAAACGGACCTCCGTGTGAAAGGTTATGACCATATGAATTTCTCTAGAGCTTCCGTTGTTCAATTTCGTCCGTCTCGATATATTACGCGCCTGAATCCGACCTCCGTGTGAAAAGTTATGACCATTTGAATTTCTTTGAGCTTTCTTTGTTCAATTTTGACCGTCTCGATATATTACGCGCCTGAATCTGACCTCCGTATGAAAACTTATGACCATTTGAATTTTTCGAGAGCTTCCATTGTTCAATTTCGAGCGTCTCGATATATTATGCGCCTGAATCTGACCTTCGTGTAAAAAGTTATGACCATTTGAATTTCTCGAGAGCTACCGTTGTTCAATTGCGAACATCTCTATATGTGATGCGCCTGAATCGGACCTCCGAGTTAAAAGTTATGACCATTTGAATTTTTCGAGAGCTTCCGTTGTTCAATTTCGAGCGTCTCGATATATTATGCGCCTGAATTTGACCTCCGTGTAAAAAGTTATGACCATTTGAATTTTTCGAGAGCTTCCGTTGTTCAATTGCAAACATCTATATATGTGATGCGCCTGAATCGGACCTTCGAGTTAAAAGTAATGACCATTTGAATTTCTCCAGAGCTTCCGTTGTTCAATTTCGAGCGTCTCGAAATATTATGCGCCTGAATCTGACCTCCGTGTAAAAAGTTATGACCGTTTGAATTTCTCAAGGGCTTCCGTTGTTCAATTTCGAGCGTCTCGATATATTATGCGCCTGAATCTGACCTCCGAGTAAAAGGTTATGACCATTTCAATTTCTCGAGAGCTTCCGTTGTACAATGTCGAGAATCTCGATATATTATGCGCCTGAATCTGACCTCCGTGTGAAAAAATATGACCATTTGAATTTCTCATGAGCTTACGTTGTTCAATTTCGACCGTCTCTATATATTACGCGCCTGAATCTAACCTCCGGGCAAAAAGTTATGACCATTTGAATTTCTCGAGAGCTTCCGTTGTTCAATTGCAAACATCTCTATATGTGATGCGCCTGAATCTGACCTCCTTGTTAAAAGTTATGACCATTTGAATTTCTCGATAGCTTCCGTTGTTCAATTTCGAGCGTCTCGATATATTATGCGCCTGAATCGGACCTTCGAGTGAAAAATAATGAACATTTGAATTTATCGAGAGCTTCCGTTGTTCAATTTCGACCGTCTCGATATATTACGCGCCTGAATCTAACCTCCGTGTTAAAAGTTATGACCATTTAAATTTCTCGACAGCTTCCGTTGTTCAATTTCGTGCGTCTCGATATATTATGCGCCTGAATCGGACCTCCGTGTGAAAAGTTATGACCATATGAATTTCTCTAGAGCTTCCGTTGTTCATATTCGACCGTCTCGATATATTACGCGCTTGAATCTTACCTCCGTGTGAAACGTTATGACCATTTGAATTTCTTTGTGCTTTCTTTGTTCAATTTTGACCGTCTCGATATATTACGCGCCTGAATCTGACCTCCGTATGAAAACTTATGACCATTTGAATTTTTCGAGGGCTTCCGTTGTTCAATTTTGTGCGTCTCTATATATTATCCGGCTGAAACGGACCTCTGTGTGAAAGGTTATGACCATATGAATTTCTCTTGAGCTTCCGTTGTTCATATTCGACCGTCTCGATATATTACGCGCTTGAATCTGACCTCCGTGTGAAAAGTTATGACCATTTGAATTTCTTTGAGCTTTCTTTGTTCAATTTTGACCGTCTCGATATATTACGCGCCTGAATCTGACCTCCGTATGAAAACTTATGACCATTTGAATTTTTCGAGGGCTTCCGTTGTTCAATTTCGAGCGTCTCGATATATTATGCGCCTGAATCTGACCTCCGTGTAAAAAGTTATGACCATTTGAATTTCTCGAGAGCTTCCGTTGTTCAATTTCGAGCGTCTCGATATATTATGCGCCAGAATCGTACCTACGAGTGAAAAGTTATGACCATTTGAATTTCTCGAGGCCTTACGTTGTTCAATGTCGAGCGTTTGGATATATTATGTGCCTGAATCTAACCTCCGTGTAAAAAGTTATGACCATTTGAATTTCTCGATAGCTTCCGTTGCTCAATTGCGAGCATCTCTATATTTGATGCGCCTGAATCGGACCTTCGAGTGAAAAGTAATGACCATTTGAATTTCTCGAGAGCTTCCGTTGTTCAATTTCGAGCGTCTCGAAATATTATGTGCCTGAATCTGACCTCAGTGTAAAAAGTTATGACCATTTGAATTTCTCGATAGCTTCCGTTGTACAATGTCAAGCATCTCGATATATTATGTGCCTAAATCTGACCTCCGTGTGAAAAGTTATGACCATTTGAATTTCTCAAGGGCTTCCGTTGATCAATTTCGAGCGTCTCGATATATTATGCGCCTGAATCAGACTTGCGAGTGAAAAGTTATCACCATTTGAATTTCTTGAGGCCTTCCGTTGTTCAATGTCGAGCGTCTGGATATATTATGCGCCTGAATCTGACCTCCGTGTAAAAAGTTATGACCATTTGAATTTCTCATGAGCTTCCGTTTTTCAATTTCGACCGTCACGATATATTACGCGCCTGAATCAGACCTCTGTGTGAAAAGTTATGACCATTTGAATTTCTCGACAGCTTCCGTTGTTCAATTTCGTGCGTCTCGATATATTATCCGGCTTAAACGGACCTCCGTGTGAAAGGTTATGACCATATGAATTTCTCTAGAGCTTCCGTTGTTCAATTTCGTCCGTCTCGATATATTACGCGCCTGAATCTGACCTCTGTGTGAAAAGTTATGACCATTTGAATTTCTCGACAGCTTCCGTTGTTCAATTTCGTGCGTCTCGATATATTATCCGGCTGAAACGGACCTCCGTGTGAAAGGTTATGACCATATGAATTTCTCTAGAGCTTCCGTTGTTCAATTTCGTCCGTCTCGATATATTACGCGCCTGAATCCGACCTCCGTGTGAAAAGTTATGACCATTTGAATTTCTTTGAGCTTTCTTTGTTCAATTTTGACCGTCTCGATATATTACGCGCCTGAATCTGACCTCCGTATGAAAACTTATGACCATTTGAATTTTTCGAGAGCTTCCATTGTTCAATTTCGAGCGTCTCGATATATTATGCGCCTGAATCTGACCTTCGTGTAAAAAGTTATGACCATTTGAATTTCTCGAGAGCTACCGTTGTTCAATTGCGAACATCTCTATATGTGATGCGCCTGAATCGGACCTCCGAGTTAAAAGTTATGACCATTTGAATTTTTCGAGAGCTTCCGTTGTTCAATTTCGAGCGTCTCGATATATTATGCGCCTGATTTTGACCTCCGTGTAAAAAGTTATGACCATTTGAATTTTTCGAGAGCTTCCGTTGTTCAATTGCAAACATCTCTATATGTGATGCGCCTGAATCGGACCTTCGAGTTAAAAGTAATGACCATTTGAATTTCTCCAGAGCTTCCGTTGTTCAATTTCGAGCGTCTCGAAATATTATGCGCCTGAATCTGACCTCCGTGTAAAAAGTTATGACCATTTGAATTTCTCGATAGCTTCCGTTGTACAATGTCGAGCATCTCGATATATTATGCACCTGAACTTGACCTCCTTGTGAAAAGTTATGACCGTTTGAATTTATCAAGGGCTTCCGTTGTTCAATTTCGAGCGTCTCGATATATTATGCGCCTGAATCTGACCTCCGAGTAAAAGGTTATGACCATTTCAATTTCTCGAGAGCTTCCGTTGTACAATGTCGAGAATCTCGATATATTATGCGCCTGAATCTGACCTCCGTGTGAAAAAATATGACCATTTGAATTTCTCATGAGCTTACGTTGTTCAATTTCGACCGTCTCTATATATTACGCGCCTGAATCTAACCTCCGGGCAAAAAGTTATGACCATTTGAATTTCTCGAGAGCTTCCGTTGTTCAATTGCAAACATCTCTATATGTGATGCGCCTGAATCAGACCTCTGAGTTAAAAGTAATGACCATTTGAATTTCTCGAGAGCTTCCGTTGTCCATTTTCGAGCGTCTCGATATATTATGCGCCTGAATCTGACCTCCGTGTGAAAACTTATGACCATTTAAATTTCTAGACAGCTTTCGTTGTTCAATTTCGTGCGTGTCGATATATTATGCGCCTGAATCGGACCTTTGTGTGAAAAGTTATGACCATTTGAATTTCTCATGAGCTTCCGTTGTTCAATTTCGACCGTCTCGATATATTACACGCCTGAATCAGACCTCCGTGTGAAAAGTTATGACCATTTGAATTTCTCATGAGCTTCCGTTGTTCAATTTCGTGCGTCTCGATATATTATGCACCTGAATCTGACCTCCGTGTGAAAAGTTATGACCATTTTAATTTCTCGACAGCTTCCATTGTTCAATTTCGTGCGTCTCGATATATTATGCGCCTGAATCGGACCTTCGTGTGAAAAGTTATGATCATTTGAATTTCTCATGAGCTTCCCTTGTTCAATTTCGACCGTCTCGATATATTACGCGCCTGAATCTGACCTCAGTGTGAAAAGTTATGACCATTTGAATTTCTCATGAGCTTCCGTCGTTCAATTTTGACCGTCTCGATATA
The DNA here is from genome assembly GCF_004193775.1 of Glycine soja. Taxonomy (NCBI): domain Eukaryota; kingdom Viridiplantae; phylum Streptophyta; class Magnoliopsida; order Fabales; family Fabaceae; genus Glycine; species Glycine soja. Next base: position 26,418 of record NW_021144114.1, read on the forward strand.
TTACGCGCCTGAATCTGACCTCCGTGTGAAAAGTTATGACCATTTGAATTTTTCGAGAGCTTCCGTTGTTCAATTTCGAGCGTCCCGATATATTACGCGCCTGAATCTGACCTCCGTGTAAAAAGTTATGACCATTTGAATTTCTCGACAGCTTCTGTTGTTCAATTGCGAACATCTCTATATGTGATGCGCCTGAATAGGACCTCCGAGTTAAAAGTAATGACCATTTGAATTTCTCGAGAGCTTCCATTGTCCATTTTCGAGCGTCTCGATATATTATGCTCCTGAATCTGACCTCCGTGTGAAAAGTTTAGACCATTTAAATTTCTCGACAGCTTCCGTTGTTCAATTTCGTGCGTCTCGATATATTATGCGCCTGAATCGGACCTTCGTGTGAAAAGTTATGACCATTTGAATTTCTCATGAGCTTCCGTTGTTCAATTTCGACCGTCTCGATATATTACGCGCCTGAATCTGACCTCCGTGTGAAAAGTTATGATCATTTGAATTTCTCATGAGCTTCCGTTGTTCAATTTCGACCGTCTCGATATATTACGCGCCTGAATCTAACCTCCGTGTCAAAAGTTATGACCATTTGGATTTTTCGAGAGCTTCCGTTGTTCAATTTCGAGCGTCTCGATATATTATGCGCCTGAATCTGACCTCCGTGTAAAAAGTTATGACCATTTGAATTTCCCGAGAGCTTCCATTGTTCAATTGCAAACATCTCTATATGTGACGCGCCTGAATCAGACCTCCGAGTTAAAAGTAATGACCATTTGAATTTCTCGAGAGCTTCCGTTGTCCATTTTCGAGCGTCTCGATATATTATGCGCCTGAATCTGACCTCCGTGTGAAAACTTATGACCATTTGAATTTCCCAAGGGCTTCCGTTGTTCAATTTCGAGCGTCTCGATATATTATGCAGATGAATCGGACCTGCGAGAGAAAAGTTATCACCAATTGAATTTCTCGAGGCCTTCCGTTGTTCAATGTCGAGCGTCTGGATATATTATGCGCCTGAATCTGACCTACGTGTGAAAAGTTATGACCATTTGAATTTCTCATGAGTTCCCATTGTTCAATTTCGGTTGTCTCGATATATAATGTGCCTGAATCTGACCTCTGTGGAAAAAGTTATGACCATTTGAATTTCTCGATAGTTTCCGTTGTTCAATTGCGAGCATCTCTATATTTGATGCGCCTGAATCGGACCTTCGAGTGAAAAGTAATGACCATTTGAATTACTCGAGAGCTTCCGTTGTTCAATTTCGAGCGTCTCGAAATATTATGTGCCTGAATCTGACCTCCGTGTAAAAGGTTATGACCATTTGAATTTCTCGACAGCTTCCATTGTTGAATTGCGAGCATCTCTATATTTGATGCGCCTGAATCGGACCTGCGAATGAAAAGTTATGACCATTTGAATTTCTTGAGAGCTTCCGTTCTTCAATGGCGATCGTCTCGATATATTGTGCGCCTGAATCTGACCTCCGTGTGAAAAATTATGACCATTTGAATTTCTCTAGAACTTCTGTTGTTATATTTTCAGCATCTCCATATATTATGCGCCTGAATCGGACCTCCGTGTGAAAAGATATGGCTACTTGAATTTCTCGAGAGCTTCCGTTGTTCAATTTTAAACATCTATGTATGTGGTGCGCCTGAATCGGACCTCCGAGTGAAAAGTAAAGACCATTTGAATTTCTCGAGAGCTTCCGTCGTTCAATTTGAAGCTTCTTGATATAATATGCGCCTGAATCGGACCTCCGTGTGAAAAGTTATGACCATTTGAATTTCTCGACAGCTTCCGTTGTTCAATTGCAAACATATCTATATGTGGTGCGCCTGAATCGGACCTCCGAGTTAAAAGTAATGACCATTTGAATTTGTCGAGAGCTTCCGTTGTCCATTTTCGAGCATCTCGATATATTATGCGCCTGAATCTGACCTCCGTGTGAAAAGTTATGACCATTTTAATTTCTCGACAGCTTTCGTTGTTCAATTTCGTGCGTCTCGATATATTATGCGCCTGAATCGGACCTTCGTGTGAAAAGTTATGACCATTTGAATTTCTCATGAGCTTCTGTTGTTCAATTTCGACCGTCTCGATATATTACGCGCCTGAATCTGACCTCCGTGTGAAACGTTATGACCATTTGAATTTCTCATGAGCTTCCGTTGTTCAATTTCTACCGTCTCGATATATTACGCGCCTGAATCTGACCTCCGTGTGAACAGTTGTGACCATTTGAATTTTTCGAGAGCTTCCGTTGTTCAATTTCGAGCGTCTCGATATATTATGCGCCTGAATTTGACCTCCGTGTAAAAAGTTATGACCATTTGAATTTCTCGAGAGCTTCTGTTGTTCAATTGCGAACATCTGTATATGTGATGCGCCTGAATCGGACTTCCGAGTTAAAAGTAATGACCATTTGAATTTCTCGACAGCTTCCGTTGTCCATTTTCGAGCATCTCGATATATTATGCGCCTGAATCTGACCTCCGTGTGAAAAGTTATGACCATTTAAATTTCTCTACAGCTTCCGTTGTTCAATTTCGTGCGTCTCGATATATTATGCGCCTGAATCGGACCTTCGTGTGAAAAGTTATGACCATTTGAATTTCTCATGAGCTTCCGTTGTTCAATTTCGACCATCTCGATATATTACGCGCCTGAATCTGACCTCTGTGTTAAAAGTTATGACCATTTGAATTTCTCATGAGCTTCCGTTGTTCAATTTTGACCGTCTCGATATATTACGCGCCTGAATCTAACCTCCGTGTTAAAAGTTATGACCATTTGAATTTCTCGACAGGTTCCATTGTTCAATTTCGAGCGTCTCGATATATTATGCGCCTGAATCTGACTTCCGTGTAAAAATTTATGACCATTTGAATTTCTCGAGAGCTTCCGTTGTTCAATTGCAAACATCTCTATATGTGATGCGCCTGAATCAGGCCTCTGAGTTAAAAGTAATGACCATTTGAATTTCTCGAGAGCTTCCGTTGTCCATTTTCGAGCGTCTCTATATATTATGCGCCTGAATTTGACCTCCGTGTGAAAAGTTATGACCATTTGAATTTCTTAAGAGATTCCATTGTTCAATTTCGAGCATCTCGATATATTATGCGCCTGAATCGGACCTTTGAGTGAAAAGTAATGACCATTTGAATATATCGAGAGCTTCCGTTGTTCAATTTCGAGCGTCTCGAAATATTATGTGCCCTAATCTGACCTCCGTGTAAAAAGTTATGACCATTTGAATTTCTCGAGAGCGTCCATTGTTCAATTTCGACCGTCTCGATATATTACGCGCCTGAATCTAACCTCCGTGTGAAAAGTTATGACCATTTGAATTTCTCATGAGCTTCTGTTGTTCAATTTCGACCGCCTCGATATATTACGCGCCTGAATCTGACCTCCGTGTGAAAAGTTATGACCATTTGAATTTCTCATGAGCTTCCGTTGTTCAATTTCGACCGTCTCGATATATTACGCGCCTGAATCTAACCTCCGTGTTAAAAGTTATGACCATTTGAATTTCTCATGAGCTTCCGTTGTTCAATTTCGACCGTCTCGATATATTACGCGCCTGAATCTGACCTCCGTGTAAAAAGTTATGACCATTTGAATTTCTCATGAGCTTCCGTTGTTCAATTTTGACCGTCTCGATATATTACGCGCCTGAATCTGACCTCCGTGTAAAAAGTTATGACCATTTGAATTTCTCGAGAGACTCTGTTGTTCAATTTCGAGCGTCTTGAAATATTATGTGCCCTAATCTGACCTCCGTGTAAAAAGTTATGAACATTTGAATTTCTCGAGTGCGTCCATTGTTCAATTTCGACCGTCTCGATATATTACGCGCCTGAATCTGACCTCCGTGTGAAAAGTTATGACCATTTAAATTTCTCGACAACTTCCGTTGTTCAATTTCTTCCGTCTCGATATATTATGCGCCTGAATCTGACCTCCGAGTGAAAAGTTATGACCATTTGAATTTTTCGGGAGCTTCCGCTGTTCAATTTCGAGCATCTCGATATATTATGCGCTTGAATCGGACCTCGAAGTGAAAAGATATGACCATTTGAAATTCTCGAGAGCTTCCGTTGTTCAATTTCGTGTGTCTCGATATATTATGCGCCTGAATCGGACCTCCGAGTGAAAAGTTATGACCATTTGAATTTTTCGGGAGCTTCCGCTGTTCAATTTCGAGCGTCTCGATATATTATGCGCTTGAATCGGACCTCGAAGTGAAAAGATATGACCATTTGAAATTCTCGAGAGCTTCCGTTGTTCAATTTCGTGTGTCTCGATATATTATGCGCCTGAATCGGACCTCCGAGTGAAAAGTTATGACCATTTGAATTTCTCGAGAGCTTCCGTTGTTCAATTTCGAGCGTCTCGATATATTATGCGCTTGAATCGAACCTCAGAGTGAAAAGTTATGATCATTTGAATTTCTCGACAGCTTCCGTTATTCAATTTCGTGTGTCTAGATATATTATGCGCCTGAATCGGACCTCCGAGTGAAAAGTTATGACCATTTGAATTTCTCGAGAGCTTTCGTTGTTCAATTTCTAGCGTCTCGATATATTATGCGCCTGAATCTGACCTCCGAGTGAAAAGTTATGACCATTTGAATTTCTCTAGAGCTTTCGTTGTTCAATTTCGAGCGTCTCGATATATTATGCGCCTGAATCGGACCTCCGAGTGAAAAGTTATGACCATTTGAATTTCTCGAGAGCTTTCGTTGTTCAATTTCGAGCGTCTCGATATATTATGCGCCTGAATCGGACCTCCGAGTGAAAAGTTATGACGATTTGAATTTCTCGTGAGCTTCCATTATTCAATTTCTAGCGTCTCGATATATTATGCTCCTAAATCGGACCTCCGAGTGAAACGTTATGACCATTTGAATTGCTCGAGAGTTTCCATTATTTAATTTCTAGCGTCACGATATATTAAGCGCCTGAATCTGACCTCCGAGTGAAAAGTTATGACCATTTAAATTTTTCGGGAGCTTCCGCTGTTCAATTTCGAGCGTCTCGATATATTATGCGCTTGAATCGGACCTCGAAGTGAAAAGATATGACCATTTGAAATTCTCGAGAGCTTCCGTTGTTCAATTTCGTGTGTCTCGATATATTATGCGCCTGAATCGGACCTCCGAGTGAAAAGTTATGACCATTTGAATTTTTCGGGAGCTTCCGCTGTTCAATTTCGAGCGTCTCGATATATTATGCGCTTGAATCGGACCTCAGAGTGAAAAGTTATGACCATTTGAATTTCTCGAGAGCTTCCGTTGTTCAATTTCGAGCGTCTCGATATATTATGCGCCTGAATCGGACCTCCGAGTGGAAAGATATGACCATTTGAATTTCTCGAGAGCTTCCGTTGTTCAATTTCGTGAGTCTCGATATATTATGCGCCTGAATCAGACCTCCGAGTGAAAAGTTATGACCATTTGAATTTTTCGGGAGCTTCCGCAATTCAATTTCGAGCGTCTCGATATATTATGCGCTTGAATCGGACCTTCGAGTGAAAAGTTATGATCATTTGAATTTCTCGACAGCTTCCGTTATTCAATTTCGTGTGTCGCAATATATTATGCACCTGAATCTGACCTCCGAGTGAAAAGTTATGACCATTTGAATTTCTTGAGAGCTTTCGTTGTTCAATTTCTAGCGTCTCGATATATTATGCGCCTGAATCTGACCTCCGAGTGAAAAGTTATGACCATTTGAATTTCTCGAGAGCTTTCGTTGTTCAATTTCGAGCGTCTCGATATATTATGCGCCTGAATCGGACCTCCGAGTGAAAAGTTATGACCATTTGAATTTCTCGAGAGCTTTCGTTGTTCAATTTCGAGCGTCTCGATATATTATGCGCCTGAATCGGACCTCCGAGTGAAAAGTTATGACTATTTGAATTTGTCGTGAGCTTCCATTATTCAATTTCTAGCGTCTCGATATATTATGCTCCTAAATCGGACCTCCGAGTGAAAAGTTATGACCATTTGAATTGCTCGAGAGTTTCCATTATTTAATTTCTAGCGTCACGATATATTAAGCGCCTGAATCTGACCTCCGAGTGAAAAGTTATGACCATTTGAATTTTTCGGGAGCTTCCGCTGTTCAATTTCGAGCGTCTCGATATATTATGCGCTTGAATCGGACCTCGAAGTGAAAAGATATGACCATTTGAAATTCTCGAGAGCTTCCGTTGTTCAATTTCGTGTGTCTCGATATATTATGCGCCTGAATCGGACCTCCGAGTGAAAAGTTATGACCATTTGAATTTTTGGGAGCTTCCGCTGTTCAATTTCGAGCGTCTCGATATATTATGCGCTTGAATCGGACCTCAGAGTGAAAAGTTATGACCATTTGAATTTTTCGGGAGCTTCCGCTGTTCAATTTCGAGCGTCTCGATATATTATGCGCCTGAATCGGACCTCGAAGTGAAAAGATATGACCATTTGAAATTCTCGAGAGCTTCCGTTGTTCAATTTCGTGTGTCTCGATATATTATGCGCCTGAATCGGACCTCCGAGTGAAAAGTTATGACCATTTGAATTTTTCGGGAGCTTCCGCAATTCAATTTCGAGCGTCTCGATATATTATGCGCTTGAATCGGACCTCCGAGTGAAAAGTTATGATCATTTGAATTTCTCCACAGCTTCCGTTATTCAATTTCGTGTGTCGCAATATATTATGCACCTGAATCTAACCTCTGAGTGAAAAGTTATGACCATTTGAATTTCTCGAGAGCTTTCGTTGTTCAATATCTAGCGTCTCGATATATTATGTGCCTGAATCGGACCTCCGAGTGAAAAGTTATGACCATTTGAATTTTTCGGGAGCTTCCGCTGTTCAATTTCGAGCGTCTCGATATATTATGCGCCTGAATCGGACCTCAGAGTGAAAAGTTATGACCATTTGAATTTCTCGAGAGCTTCCGTTGTTCAATTTCGTGAGTCTCGATATATTATGCGCCTGAATCAGACCTCCGAGTGAAAAGTTATGACCATTTGAATCTCTCGGGAGCTTCCGCTGTTCAATTTCGAGCGTCTCGATATATTATGCGCTTGAATCGGACCTCCGAGTGAAAAGTTATGACCATTTGAATTTCTCGAGAGCTTCCGTTGTTCAATTTCGAGCGTCTCGATATATTATGCGCCTGAATCGGACCTCCGAGTGGAAAGATATGACCATTTGAATTTCTCGAGAGCTTCCGTTGTTCAATTTCGTGAGTCTCGATATATTATGCGCCTGAATCAGACCTCCGAGTGAAAAGTTATGACCATTTGAATTTTTCGGGAGCTTCCGCTTTCAATTTCGAGCGTCTCGATATATTATGCGCTTGAATCGGACCTCCGAGTGAAAAGTTATGACCATTTGAATTCTCGAGAGCTTCCGTTGTTCAATTTCGAGCGTCTCGATATATTATGCGCCTGAATCGGACCTCCGAGTGAAAAGTTATGACCATTTGAATTTCTCGAGAGCTTCCGTTGTTCAATTTCGAGCGTCTCGATATATTATGCGCCTGAATCAGACCTCCGAGTGAAAAGTTATGACCATTTGAATTTCTCGAGAGCTTCCGTTGTTCAATTTCGAGCGTCTCGATATATTATGCGCCTGAATCGGACCTCCGAGTGAAAAGTTATGATCATTTGAATTTCTCGAGAGCTTCCGTTATTCAATTTCTAGCGTCTCGATATATTATGCGCCTGAATCGGACCTCCGAGTGAAAAGTTATGACCATTTGAATTTCTCGAGAGCTTCCGTTGTTCAATTTCTAGCGTCTCGATATATTATGCGCCTGAATCTGACCTCCGAGTGAAAAGTTATGACCATTTGAATTTCTCGAGAGCTTCCGTTGTTCAATTTCGAGCGTCTCGATATATTATGCGCCTGAATCGGACCTCCGAGTGAAAAGTTATGACCATTTGAATTTCTCGAGAGCTTCCGTTGTTCAATTTCGAGCGTCTCGATATATTATGCGCCTGAATCTGACCTCCGAGTGAAAAGTTATGACCATTTGAATTTCTCGAGAGCTTCCGTTGTTCAATTTCGTGCGTCTCGATATATTATGCGCCTGAATCGACCTCCGAGTGAAAAGTTATGACCATTTGAATTTCTCGAGAGCTTCCGTTGTTCAATTTCGAGCGTCTCGATATATTATGCGCCTGAATCGGACCTCCGAGTGAAAAGTTATGACCATTTGAATTTCTCGAGAGCTTCCGTTGTTCAATTTCGAGCGTCTCGATATATTATGCGCCTGAATCGGACCTCCGAGTGAAAAGTTATGACCATTTGAATTTCTGGAGCTTCCGCTGTTCAATTTCGAGCGTCTCGATATATTATGCGCCTGAATCGGACCTCCGAGTGAAAAGTTATGACCATTTGAATTTCTCGAGAGCTTCCGTTGTTCAATTTCGAGCGTCTCGATATATTATGCGCCTGAATCGACCTCGAGTGAAAAGTTATGACCATTTGAATTTTTCGGGAGCTTCCGTGTTCAATTTCGAGCGTCTCGATATATTATGCGCCTGAATCGGACCTCCGTGTGAAAAGTTATGACCATTTGAATTCTCGAGAGCTTCCGTTGTTCAATTTGGGGCGTCTCGATATATTTTGCGCCTGAATCGGACCTCCGAGTGAAAAGTTATGACCATTTGAATTTCTCGAGAGCTTCCGTAGTTCAATTTCGAGCGTCTCGATATACTATGCGCCTTAATCGGACCTCCGAGTGAAATGTTATGACCATTTGAATTTCTCGAGAGCTTCCAGTGTTCAATTTCGAGCGTCTCGATATATTATGCGCCTGAATCGGACCTCCGAGTGAAAAGTTATGACCATTTGAATTTCTCGAGAGCTTCCGTTGTTCAATTTCGGGCGTCTCGATATATTATGCGCCTGAATCGGACCTCCGAGTGAAAAGTTATGACCATTTGAATTTCTCGAGAGCTTCCGGTTGTTCAATTTCTGAG